>NW_015649134.1:266541-276680 GCF_001515625.1 Sinocyclocheilus rhinocerous | reverse complement strand
TGTTTGTTTTTTTATTCACACCAGAGTGTCATCATTAAACTGAAAGATAGTATCACTGTATATATAACAATTTTAGTCTCTTACTTATATTTCAGATAAATGAGGAATGTTTAGCACTGACGGATGTGTTAAACTGGGGTCATATATGCATTTGTTGTCAATAATTGTGATTAAAGTCATTCAGCAAAATGTTTTTTTATTCACACCAGAGTGTCATCATTAAACTGAAAGATAGTATCACTGTATATATAACAATTTTAGTCTCTTACTTATATTTCAGATAAATGAGGAATGTTTAGCACTGACGGATGTGTTAAACTTAAAGGGGTCATATGATTCTATTTCTATAAAGTTGGGCAGTTCCAACTTTGCAAGGACAGTCTGGCGCTTCTGACTCACAGCTTGTAAGTATGTTTTTTTATATTTAAATAATTTGCCAATGATGATTCAAATGCAAGTTTTGAGCAGTGTAGAGTAAGCTTGTTGTTTGTTGTTTCTCCAATCACAAATGCAGACATGGTTTTATGTTTACGCAGCGCGATACGCAACGCAACGTGTAAAAAGACAGTATAAGTCATTATAATCAGTAATAATTAGTAATATAATTGGCATCCCCAATTTTTAAAAACAATTTTATTAGAATGAGTACATTATTATTTATGGGCTTAAAAACAAGATGCAAACAATCAGAATATTGTACCCGGTGGGGGGGTGTCCAATGACACATACACAATTATCTATATTGTTTCACAGTGGTACAGACACCCTTCATAATGAAGAGGTCAACTGCCTGCTCTGCCTATATTGTTAGAAGTGGCCTTATAGTATGCATTGTTTAATAAACAGCTGTTATACTAAATTCTGCTGAGCTGAAATTTGGTGCAGACCCGTATTGTGATACATATTGCATCATGACCTTTATATCGGGATACGTATAGTATCATGACTTGTTTTATGTTTACGCAGCGCGATACGCAACGCAACGTGTAAAAAGACAGTATAAGTCATTATAATCAGTAATAATTAGTAATATAATTGGCATCCCCAATTTTTAAAAACACTGCAACAACCACATTTGTCAACATGATTCTTTTGTAATATAATGTTTGGTCTTATATTTACTAGGAATTGAATTTAAATTGAATCTTTATAAAAAAATAAGAAAAGTAAAATCATATACACACACACACAATCATATACACGAAACACGAGCCACCTTAAAATGTAACATTGTATATAGGTTTTAACAACGTACTGTAGGTATTTTCTACCGCAGGACATCAGGAGTCTGGTGTGGTGTACGCTATTTCATTTAGCATGGTCTGTGCTTTTTACCAACAATTAAATATTCTCAGGAGCCCCTGTGACCCCAGAAGTCCCTCACATGTGTTCTTTCATTCAAGCACGGTTTACGACTCCAAAAAGTCAGTGGGTATCCAAAGAATGTCTTTTCTCTGTACCAGCCTTTTGTCCCACAAGTTGTTGTTTGAACAAACATTTTAAATGAACAGGAATGTTATGGGTGTGCAAAGGGCTAGCTGGTAAAGCCATAAATGCACTCTTCAAATACTGTTTGTGTGACCATCAGGCAAGATGTTACACCAACATATGGTCTGTCTACATATATTTCCGAGTATATTTTCAGCTAAGGGTATGTTTCACCCAGATATTTATCACATTGATAAAGAGTGTTCAAAAAAGTCTGATATAGAACAATAAGTGCAGAACCAGATCTTAGCAACAGGATGTCAGATATTGATCGCAGGTTCACCCTAGGAATACTCTAAGATATGGACACTTTTTATTTAGCCTTTTAAGCAGGAATATGTTTTGAAATAAAATAAACTAAGTACAAAATTCTTTCCAAATGATAAACTAAGTTTTGAACATATAATGTTGAATTAAAACTCATAGGAGGTCCTATGAGTTTTTGGTATATTTCAACTTAAACATTTTTGTTTTCTTTTTTGTAAATCTTTAATACACAGAATGGACATCATTGTTCACAGAAAAATGTAAGCCATTTTTATTGTCACCATTTTTATATAGTATGTTACATATAATTACATTTTATTAATTAACATCTTTAAAAGAAGAGATTGATGTGTTTTATAAGTTCAATAAACTTAAATAAATGTTGAAAATGTGTTTAAAATGTATGATAAATGATTTGCTTTAGTAACATGATTTATAACGTCAATAAACTTAATAAATACATAAAATAAATGCTGAATACATGTTTAGAATGTATGATGAATGATTTGCTTTAGTAACATGCTGTCATATATAATTATATATTTAGTACCATCATCTTTAAAAGAAGAGAATGGTGTGTGGCATTTTATAATACTAATGTGGATATTTTGGTGAAAGTAACTCAAAAGTAGTGTAACGCATTACAATTCAGAGACAGTAATATTGTAACGTAACTAATTACTTTCAAAAGACAGTAACTAGTAATATATAATGTATTACATTTTGGAAGTAACTTGCCCAACTCTGTTTATAAGTCCCGCTGGGGTCTGGGGGGTATTTGGGAACCCTGGAGATGTTTTGACATGCTCTGACATTTGTTTTTTCAGTATCATGTGCGTGCTTGTTTATACGGTTTATCAGAACACACATTTGTATAATGACATGGGTATTACACTGCTATACCAATGTAAATGTGGTTTATGATGAAATTTCTTGAGTACTCATAATTAAGATCGCTTGCAAACAATATTGAATTAAAATGGAATCATATGCAGAATTTTATGTGTGATGGGTAGGTGTACAGTTTGTACAATAAAAATCATTACGCCTATATGGAGTGTCCCCGCAAACCAAATATGTAGTAATAGTTTAAATGAATGACCTGCGCAAAAATTGTCCCCATGAGCATAACAGCTTTTTAAAATATAAATTATAATAAATGTTTATGAAAATATACAAATGTAGAAAGTTTACTGTGATGATTAGGTTTAGGGGATGATACAGTATAAAAATCATTAAAGGGGTGGTTCACTGGTTTTTTTCTAGGCTTGATTGTGTTAATGGGGTGCAGTCTAACATGTGTTAATGCTTCGATAAAAAAAAAAAACGCATTATTTTTCACATAATTTACCTTTATTCCACACCACACGTCTATTAGGGATGGGAAGATTCCCCGATTCGCTCGGTGCATCGGCATAAAAAGTTAACGATGCGATGCATCGGTTTAAAAAGTGTGCATCGGCTACAAGTTGTCATTTATATCGCGATGCATCATTTCAAACATATTTGCATCGGTAAAAAACTATTTATATATAATTACTAATAGATGCGCTATACTTTTATTATTTAGAAAGTGACCAATAATCTGTTATCAATATTTTATATGTAGATTGATTTCTCCTCTCTAAACTGTTTCTCAAGCGCGCTCTCTCATCCCCGCTGCTGCTGCGTGAATATGACGCATCACAACATCTGATGTGGCTTCTTATCACAGAATGAGGCAGAAAATATATTCTGTACTGTAAAAAAGGCTATGTCGATAAGCAGTGGATTATAAATATACATAATTATGAAAATACCTGAGGTGGCTTTGAAGAACACCGATAAACTACATATTTTCGCAGTCAAGTCAACTTTATTTATATAGCGTTTTTAACAATACAGATTGTGTCAAAGCAACTGAACAGCATTAATTAGGAAAATAGTGTGTCAATAATGCAAAATGACAATAGTAAACACTAATTTTTCAGTTAAAGGCAGTTCGTCATTGAATTCAGTGATGTCATCATCCAGCTCAGTTCAGTTTAAATAGTATCTTTGCAATCATTTGCAATCAAGTCAACGATATCGCTGGATATATGCATCGAGATGCGTATCGTATCGGCTTGAGTCATGAGATGCACATCCCTAATGTCTATGGAAAGACTCCGTAAAACATGACATTGACATGTCCGGACATGTCTGGGGTCCACAATATCCCTTACCGTTTGACTTGTTAAAATTGATTTTTTTCCCTTTACTTATTTTAACGTAACTGGCTCCTCATTACAATTTTTTTTTGTTCCCTAAAACTAGTGTAAATGTTTTGCTTTGTTTTATATTGTGCGTGATCGCATAATTTATTTATATTCATTTCAAAGAAGAGAATAAGACTTGGATGTTTGAGTGTGTGAGAGAGAAAGTGAGGGTGAGGGGGAGCGAGCGAGAGCGAGAGAGAGAGAGAGAGAGGGAGCATGAACATTTTGACTTCGTTAGTTTAAATATATTTGATTGTATAAGTAAAACGCGTTTGTAAGGCTGAACCGTAGCCGAGTAGTTCAAATAATTAGAATAACTTAAATAAAAAAACTATAATATGGAATTTAAATATACAGACAAAGTCTATAATTTGTTTATTAACTGTTACCATTTTAAATAACTATGAAGACCCTGAAAAACTAACAGAGGTATTTTGTGTTATTTACGACCTTAAAAACAACATTAGGTGCATATGTTGAAACAGTCTTGTCTTTACACAGACGTTGGAATCATCAACAGTGTTCCCTGTGAAACTAACTTAGGATTGTGTTTGGTCGTGATGGTGACTAAATCCGAAACATGTACAAACAGCTAGAACTGCTGTTTTAACAATTTTCTGTCTCCATCTGGTTAAACATTTCAAACAATGAGGACAGAGGTGAAAAGAAGGTCTGAATTCTTTCCCATGAACTTTTGGGAAAGATAGATAAACACGAGCTGCGTCTGTGCCGTAGCAAAAACACTGAAATAAAACAAGGCTAGATAATATTTAAAACGTGTGAATAAATGTAATATTAAATAAATAATTACAACATTTATAAATCCTGCTCCACATGAGATTCAAATCGATGCTGAAAATGACGGCCAACTCCACAAGACACCGTCTCAGTCCACTGCTCCACATTGCTCCACATACATTTCAAACATTTCGTTTGAGATGTGACTGAAATACCGTGAAGGCATGATCTGGCTCCTCATTACAAAATGTTTGATTCCATAAAACTAGTGTAAATGTTTTGCTTTGTTTTATATTGTGTGTGATCGCATTATTTATTTATATTCATTTCAAAGAAGAGAATAAGACTCGGACGTTTGAGTGTGAGAGCGAGAGAGAGAGAGAGAGAGAGAGAGAGGGGTTTTTAGAGGTTTTTGTAAACCACTCATTTGAGGTATGGTCATCCTTGCACTAGGAAAAATGTAAGGTATTTTATTTGTACTCATTTATTTATTGTTTTATTTTAAATTCATTATTGGTCATGTTATTTAAATCCTTTTTATACAACCGTCAGATTAGATGTGTGGACACACATATTCTGATCTGTTCTCATGATCTGTTTAAAATTGGTTACTTATTTTTGATTTCGACATTAAAACCGATATCTTCTTTTCTCACATCCCCCATAGAGAGAGAGAGAGGGGTTTTTAGAGGTTTTTGTAAACCACTCATTCGGACATTGGTTGCACTAGGAAAAATGTAAGGGATTTATATTTTAAACCATTCCTTCTCAGGAGTTTTAGGGGAGTATAAGATGTGTCTACATATTTCACAGCTCTTTTCTGGTTTTCCACAAAAAAAAGCCTGAGATCTATTTATCTAAGCGTACCACGGAATGCAGCCGGATTCCTCCCCGGACATGTGGGCGTCAGATGCCGGACCGGATGCGGGAACGGACCATAAAAACACAAAGTACTTCTCAGTACTTCATTTATGACATCGGACAGCATTGGACAAACATATTTCTTCCCCCGGAAGGCAAAGGTCACATCTGGATATCTAACAGGTCACGGGGTCAAACAACGCAGGGTGGTTGCGACGTGGGTGGACTACGTGGGGAGGGAGGGGAAAGGTCAAAAGGTCAAAGCCATAAATCAAGGGTCATAAATCATTCTTGACAGTCTGTGAATTGTATTGACTACTCAGCAGGTATTTCAGTGATACCGATGATCAATGTTCCCTCTAAGCTGCGCGCGCGGCCGCGCACTTCTTCCACCGCGGTCGCGCAGAAGAAATAATGTGCCGCGCCCACGCATAAATGAGTTGGGAAAGCCATTTGTGAAAGCGAATGAATTGCAATGCTCGGGTAAACCGCTATAGAGTTGATATCGCTATAGAGTTAGAACCGGTGAATGCGGTTTACAGGTTTCATAGAAAGAGAATAATGTGCGCCAAATGAGTTGCTGTAGAAACCGAATATTTTAATGGCTGCGGACGAAATAGCTCAAATCGAGAGCCAACGCAATGATGTGAAATAAAACGTCATCATGTATTAAAGAAGAGTGGCTTGATTAACGTTAAGTGCTGGAAATAGCAAATGATGGACACAGAACAGTAACAAAACTCAGAGACCGTCACACACAGGTGTATTGTGCAAACTGTACTTCACAGGGATGTTTAGATAGCTATAGAAGAATTCACGTTCACTTTTTTTTTTTTATATTTAACTTACAGATCTCAGTTTAAATGCTTCAGTTTGTTTTCTATTCTATTCTATCAGTTTAAATGCTTCAGTTCGTTTTGATATTATATTATGTTAAGCATATATTATAAACCTAATAAATAATTGACCTTGTTTTCAATGGAGTCTCTTATGCTCATCAAGGATGTATTTATTTGGTCGAAAATACAGAAAAAAAACTAATATTGTGAAACATCTTTGCAATTTCTAATATTGGTTTCCTATTTTAATATACTTTAAAATATAATTTATTCCCGTGAAGCAAAGCTGAATTTTCAGCATCATTACTCCAGTCTTCAGTGTCATATGATCCTTCAGAAATAATTCTAATATGCTGATTTATTATCAGTGTTGAAACTGTTGTGCTGCTTAATATTATTTTATTATAATATTTTTTGGAACCTGTAATACTTTTTTCTTTGATTCTTTGATTAATAAAAAGTTAAAAAGAACAGTGTTTATTCAAAATAGAAATCTTTTCTAAAAATATAAGTCTTTACTATCACTTTTTATCCATTTAACACATTCTTGCTGAATAAAAGTATTAATTTCTTTAAAAAAATAAAAAAATTACTGACCACAAACTTTTGAATAGTATTGTATATTGTAACACAAAATTTCTATTTTGAATAAACACTGTTCTTTTTAACTTTTTATTTATGAAATTTTGAAAAAATATCACAGGTCCCCAAAAAAATATTAAGCAGCACAACTGTTTCCAACATTGATTATAAATCAGCATATTAGAATGATTTGTGAAGGATCATGTGACACTGAAGACTGGAGTAATGATGCTGAAAATTGCTTTGCTTCGTAGGAATAAATTATATTTTAAAGTATATTAAAATAGAAAAATTTTATTTTAAATTGCAATAATATTTCACAATATTATTTTGTGAAATAATATTCAGTATTTTTATCAAATAGATACAGCCTTGATGAGCATAAGAAACTTATTTAATAAACATTATTGATCCCAAACGTTTGAATGGCAGTGTATTATAATGTAAAAAAAATAAAAAAAGGTTTTCTCAGGTAACCTAAAATGTACATCATTTAGTCATGGGATTAATTAAATACAAATAGCACATTAAAGTTAAAAGTTACACACTTTTTTTGTGCGCGCGCTGTACAGGTCTGGTATAAAGAATGTTTTTGCTCAGGTGGCCGAAATGTCCACCCAATAGAGAAAAGTTTTGCTCAGAAAGAAAAAAAATTAGAGGGAACATTGCCGATGATATGTTTAATCTTCTGCACTCAGGCAGGCGGTACAGATCCTTAAGAGCAAAAACCACTCGCTTACAGTTACAGAAACAAACAGTTTCTTGCCAGTTGCTATCAGGACTTTAAACTCATTATTTAAACCACATTATTCTTTTAACTACAGTCACTTATTTCATTCAAATCTCTTCTGTCTATACTGCTGCTATCCAACATGCAATATACAATATCGTACAATATGCAGTATGTCAATCTGCAATACCACTGTATGAACACTTTATTTATCAGAACTTCAAACAAATGCACTAAATAGTATGTCAGGGTGAAATACCATATCTGGTTACTAAATGTGAAACACTATATCTGCAGTAAAGGTGCAATAATATACACTATATGTCAATGTGCAATACTATCTCTAGTCACTAAATCTCCACAGTTACTCATTCCATTTAAATTGTACTTTTGCAAAAACTTACTGTGCATATCAATGTGAAGGCCAACGTGCAATACTATAAATGGTCACTTTACTCAGATTGCTCAATGTGAATAGCATGACTCAGTCACTTGTTGTATTTGTACTGCATATACTTGTAAAATTGTACTGTACATTCTTATAGTCTAATTTATTGTCTGTGGTTATATGTTTGTTTTTCTAACACCAGTCAGGAGCAGTGCTCCTAATTTTGTTGTATGCAGAAAAATACAATGACAATAAAGGCGTTCAATTCAATTCGATCAATTTGATACAGTGGCATTACCACCAAACTCAACATCAGGCAGCTCCGCTTCTGGTGGTTCCCATCACTCTGAAAGAATGGCAGGTCAAGGCTGTGGTGGACATTGGAAGTGCGTTTACCTTAATGCAAGAGAGCTGCTGGAAGGAGATTGCAGGGATGCATGAGGAAATTAAGACCCTTAAGCAGAACTTTGTAATGGCAGATGCCAATAGAGAGCAACTCAACCATGGAGCAATCTCAGCCTCTACTATCCCATATCGGATGACCAAGCATGCCCCCTTTTTAAGAACGAGAAAAAAAGAGCAAAGGATGCTTAAAGTGGATATGCTCTCTCCGGAGGTACAGCAGCTGATGCTGGAGTGGCCAAAGGTAACATCAGACAAAATGGGAAAAACTTTGGCGATAAAACATCAAATTCATACCACAGACCAGTAACGTTCCAGTGAAATCCAGGGGATACAGAGTATCACTATTTAAAAAAAAAGATAATTGAGGAAACAGTAGAGAATATGGTGAAGGAAAACATCATCGAACCCTCTCTATCTCCATGGTCTTCAACTGTGGTCCTGGTAGAGAAGTCTGATGGGACATACAGATTTTGTGTGGATTATCGGAAGATAAATAGTAAGACTGTTTCAGATGCATATCCCATGCTGATAATCCACAACATTTTGGAATCCTTAGATGGTGCAACATGGTTCTCTTCTCTAGACCTTAAGTCAGGTTATTAGCAGGTATAGATGGCAAAGGACTCTAAGCAGAATACAGCCTTCATCACCACACTGGACCTATTTCAATTTAAGACCATAGTCCAGGTGACACTTTTCCATAAAAGCATGAAACTTGGTACAATTGTACAGGTTATGGCCCTAAACATTTTCAGAAATGGAGCCATCGAAAAACGCCTCGTGGTTGCCATGGTGACTTTTTTACTTTCCACCATAACCAAATTATGTATTGTGTGTCATATCTCTTGAACCAAACATGATAACACAGAAAAGGTGATGTCTACCCCATGTTTTGATGGTCAAGGATTACAATGATTCTGCTGCACCTCTGTCATTTTCCGTGGGTCTCTGGAATTGTCAGTCAGCAGTCAACAAACTTCATTCTGGCCATTGCTTCTCAGTCTACCCTTAGTATCTTGGGCTTGACTGAGACCTGGATTCGTCCATGTTCCTGAGGAATGCTGTTCCTTTGTTATTCTAATGGAATGGACCATTTGGTTCACACCTTTATAGACACAGTTACATTATTTCTTTCACAGAATGACCAACTGAACTTTAACCAATCAGGTTTCAGCAGCGACCATTCAGCTGAGACTGCTTTACTATCAGTCAGTATAGCCCTGCAGATTGTGAAAGCTGATTCTAAATCATCAGTTCTTATTCTGCTAGATATATCTGCCACTTTTGACACTGTGAATCATCAGATTATCCTGTCTACCATCACCGGATCTGCACTCCACTGGTTTGAATCTGGTTGGACTATTGCAATGCTCTTCTGGCTGGACTTCCATCATGCGCAATCAAACCTCGACAAATGATTCAGAATGCAGCGGCACGACTACTCTTCCATGAGCCCAAAAGGGCCCACTTCACACCTCTCTTTATCTCCCTGCACTGGCTACCTGTTGCGGCTCGCATCAAGTTCAAGACATTGATGTCTGCGTACAGAACAGCCACCGGCTCAGCACCCTCCTACTTCCTCCTCACTCTTACGAATCTACATC
>NW_015649134.1:263562-265589 GCF_001515625.1 Sinocyclocheilus rhinocerous | reverse complement strand
CTTTTCTGGGTACTCAAAGCGCTTTACATGGAAGGGGGAATTTCTGCAACCACCACCAATGTACAGCATCCACCTGGATGATGTGACAGCAGCCATATTGCACCAAAACGCCCACCACACACCAGCTTAACTAAAATTTTATTCAATATTACAATAAAAGATTGTTTTCAAGAATACAGTCATATATTTCAGAGATATAAAAAAATATTTCAAGTAAGTGTATTTTTCCTTACCACTCAGGCAGATTCAGGTAGGCGGTAGTATGTTTCCAATACATTCTTGTTCTCTCTCAACAACACTCGAACATCACACGCAGACAGCAATGCAATCTTGCTAAACTGCGTCCTATCTGCACCTCTTCTGCTGCACCTCTGTCATTTTCTGTGGGTCTCTGGAATTGTCAGTCAGCTGTCAACAAACTTCATTCTGGCCATTGCTTCTCAGTCTACTCTTAGTATCTTGGGCTTGACTGAGACCTGGATTCGTCCAGAAGACACCGCAACCCCTGCTGTTCTCTCTAACAACTTCCCTTTCTCTCACACCCCCGTCAGGTTGGAAGGGTACTGGTCTTCTCATTTCTAATTATTGGAAATTTTCAGCCCACTCTTCCCTATGCAATAAAGATTCTTTTGAGTTTCATGCTATTATGGTAACAGCTCCTGTTAAAACTCCATATTGTAATGATTTATCGCCTTCCTGGTCAACTGGACACCTTTATATAGGAGCTGTATGGGCTGCTGTCCTCATTCTCTGTGGATGGCAGTCCACTTGTAGACTTTGGTGACTTCGAAATCCATCTGGAGAAGCCTTACACTGCAGACTTCCACTTCCACTCATAGCTTCATTCGATCTCAAATGGCTTACCACCTCAAGCACTAACAAATCAGGCAACCGGCATGACTTAATTAACACATGCAATTGTATCACAGACAACATTTGGTAAAACATCTAGACATCTCTGCTCATTTCTTTATTACATTTAACCTACATAGTACTACCTGTGTGCCACCAATTCCTCTACCAGTTACTTTTAGGCAAAACCTACGCTCCCTTTCACCCTTCCATCTTTCCTCTACAATGTAAAGCGCTTTGAGTGCCTAGAAAAGCGCTATATAAATGTAATGAATTAATTATTATTAGACAGGCCAGTGCATACTACCCCTTCTAACCTAAAAAGTTGCCCCATGCATCATCATCTTTACTGTATTTTTGCTGAGCAGTCTTTTGGGTGGCACACCAATGTACTAGATTTCTCTAATACAAAAAATTAAGTATGCTTGACCAAAATTTTTGTGGGGAGAAGAATTTAATGAAGATGGTAGTGTAGCAGTTCTTCAATAGCGAGTGAAATGATCTTCCCACAATCGCAGTAATTAAAAGAACACCCGACATGTTATCTGACAGCAACACTAATTTAATGCCATACCCGACCCATTTGACATAAAAACTGGGACCCGAACCGCACATGCATTAAATTTCCTACATGAGGTAGACAAAACTCATTTATTAAAACTTTTATTCAAATTGTGAATAGATTAAATACAGAAAGCAAGCAAAGAGCGCTCCCTTTAATCACTACAGCTGTCAATCAGTGGCAGCGCGATTGGCTACATTGTTCAGCGTGTACTGGACCGAGTTGAAATAGTCTTGGTTATTGAACCCGCAAACCGCCCGTGCTTGTCACCGTCCGGCCCGCAACTGCACCACACCCTACACATAAATATTATTCCACCCGTTACATCAAATATTAGCGGTTCACCTGCGTGTACCCGCCCGCATGCAGGACTCTGGCTTCCCCCCTGTGGACAACAGGATAGACAACTCTGGCCCCAGAGAGTGATTGTAAATTAAGTTTACATGAAATATGTTTGAAATTTCATTCTGCATCTTCTGAGATTTCATTGTAATCCTTCTCATAAAGTCACTGAATTAACCACTGACTGTTCACATGATTGCGTTGCCATCTGCGTGTGATGTTAGAGCATTGTTGAGAGAGAACAAGAATGTATTGGAAACACACTACCGCC
>NW_015649134.1:262587-263248 GCF_001515625.1 Sinocyclocheilus rhinocerous | reverse complement strand
CAGTTACTTTTAGGCAAAACCTACGCTCCCTTTCACCCTTCCATCATTCCTCTGCAGTATCTTCCTCTCTTCCCTCACCCACCCATTTCTCATCTCTGGATGTAAATACAGCAACTGACACTTTATGATCCACTTTAACTTCTTGTCAAGACAATATCTGTCTAGGCAGGCCAGTGCATACTACCCCTTCTAACCTAAAAAGTTGCCCCATGTATCATCATCTTTACTGTATTTTTGCTGAGCAGTCTTTTGGGTGGCTCACCAATGTACTAGATTTATCAAATATAAAAAAAAATGAAGTAGGCTTGACCAACATTTTTGTGGGGAGAAGAATTTGTTGAAGATGGTAGTGTAGCAGTTCTTCAATAGCGATGTTAGCATGTCTTCCTTCAAACAATTTTACCCTTGTATGAATCCTAGCTTCTCCCAAAGTAAGGGATAGAATTTTATACCTGAAGACAAAAGGGCTACAAACAACAGATACTGTTAGGACCTTCCTGCTGGAGATCCTGCAATCTACAAGATGTTCCTGAGGAATGCTGTTCCTTTGTTATTCTAATGGAATGGACCATTTGGTTCACACCTTTATAGACACAGTTACATTATTTCTTTCACAGAATGACCAACTGAATGTTAACCAATCAGGTTTCAGCAGCGGCCA
>NW_015649134.1:251335-261644 GCF_001515625.1 Sinocyclocheilus rhinocerous | reverse complement strand
ACATCACAGAGAGGCATTTTCGTTCACCTTTCCTGGCTGGTGAAATGATCTTCCCACAATCGCAGTAATTAAAAGAACACCCGACATGTTATCTGACAGCAACACTAATTTAATGCCATACCCGACCCATTTGACATAAAAACTGGGACCCGAACCGCACATGCATTAAATCTCCTACATGAGATAGGTGATGTTAGAGCGTTGTTGAGAGAGAACAAAAATTTATTGGAAACACACTACCGCCTACCTGACTCTGCCTGAGAGGTAAGGAAAGGTACACTTACCTGAGATTATTTTTTTTTTATATCTCTGAAATATATGATAGTATTCTGGAAAACAATCTTTTAATGTACTATTGAATAAAATATTAGTTAATTATCAAAGAAAGAAAAAATTAATAGCCATAATATGGACTTTTGTAAATGCTGTGATCCTGTGATGCACAGATACTGTGATTTCCTTCTCGAAAACAATCTTTTAATGTACTATTGAATAAAATATTAGTTAATTATCAAAGAAAGAAAAAATTAATAGCCATAATATGGACTTTTGTAAATGCTGTGATCCTGTGATGCACAGATACTGTGATTTCCTTCTCACATTGCTGATTTCACCATTAACTCTTCACCATAACAGTTAATGTTTTTCTATATGGTATCATTGTAATCCTTGACCATCAAAACATAGGGGTAGACATCACCTTTTCTGTGTTATCATGTTTGGTTCAGGAGCTATGACACAAAATACATAATTTGGTTATGGTGGAAAGTAAAATAGTCGCCATGGCAACCACAAAGTGTTTTTGCGATGGCTCCATTTCTGAAAATGTTTAGGGCCGCAAACTATACAAGTGTACCAGGTTTCATGCTTTTATGAAAAAGTGAACATTATTTTCACATATCACCTGCACTACTATGCCGTTTGGACTTCGAAACTCATCAGCTACATTTCAACGTTCGATGGAGAATGTTTTGAGGGAGATGACTGTCAAAAGATGCTTCATGTATATTGATGACATCACCATATATTCTAAAACAAAAGAATAGCATCGTCGATCTGAAAGCAGTGTTGGAGAAATTGCCTAAAGCGGGTTTTAAGCCTGAACATGAAGAAATGTCATTTCTTTCAATGTCGGCTGAAGATCCTGGGGCATCTGGTTTCAGTACACGGAGTGGAGGTGGACCCTGACAAGACTAGAGCCATAACTGAATATTCTGTGCTATCTGATATCCTTTTGTTTGCAAAGGTTCCTGGGACTTGTGGGGTGGCTATTATTATAGCTCACTTTGCGGACATTGCTGCCCCTTTGAATAATTTAAAGTAGTAAGCAAGTTGGAATTGGACACAGGAGTGCCAAAACACTTTTGAGGAACTGAATCAAGCTATTGCAAGCCCTGCTGTTCTAGCCCAGCCCAATTTGTCACTGCCATTCCAGGTCCATACCAATGCAAGTGAGATAGGGTTGGGAGCCATCCTCACTCAGACTATTGAAGATGGTAAGAAGATTATTGCCTATGCTTCAAGAGTGTTGAGGGGTGCTGAAATGAACTATTCGACAACTGAGAAGGAATGCCTGGCAGTGGTCTGGGCTATTGAGAAGTGGAGGCACTACTTAGAAGGAGGAGAATTTGAAGTTTATACTGACCATGCAGCCTTGACCTAGGCCTTTAATTGCCCAAAGATGTCCTCAAGGTTGACAAGATGGATTCTGCGACTACAAGCTTTCAACTTTATAGGAAAGTCCTGTATAGGAAGGGTTGCCTCAACTATGCCCCAGATGCCCTCTCAAGAGTGTATCAAACCTGCTCAGAAGGTATGGCACCATGCATGGTAATGACAAGATCCAAACTCACCAAGGATTTACCTCACAATCTATCTGAGATAGCTAAAGCACAAAAGTGACCCAAACATTCCATCAATGAAAAACAGTAACCATGATCTGCCACAAAAACCAGGGAGGATAATGATGGAGGAACATCAAGGCATCTTATATAGATGAGTACCTCTGAAGCAAGATGGGTATAAATTCCAAGTCATGGTTTCCCAAGTTTTAGATAGATAGTTTTTGCAGTACTTCCATGACAACCACTTGGGTGGACATCTAGGCAGACTAAAAACTCTGGTAAGGGTCTTGGAGGTGGCATAGTGGCCTACTGTCCGTAAGGATGTTTGGGAACATGTCAAGACATGTAACATCTGTCAGAGGTATAAGGGAGAACATTCCAGACCCTCTGGGCTTATGCAGTCAGCGGAAGTTACAGAAGCGGGTCATACTCTGGGGATTGATCTCAAGGGTCCTTTTCCCTTAAGAAAGAAAATAAATACTTTCCTGTTAGTGATTGTTGATTACTATACCAAATGGGTCAAACTTTTTCCATTAAGGGATAGTACAACACCCAGGATAGTGAAGGTACTGAAGGAAGAGATCTTTACCCGGTGGGGGGTTCCTCGATATTTTGTCTCAGAACGGGGGCCTCAATTCACTTCAAATCTTTTGGTTGAACTCTGTAAAGATTAGGGGGGTTGGGCAGAAGCTGACGACCAGCTACCAACCCCAAACAAATTTAACAGAGAGTGAATGAGACCCTGAAGACTATTATTGCGTCCTTTGTTGGAGATAAGCATTCCAACTGGGATCAATGGCTGCCAGAACTAAGGTTTGCCATCAATTCAGCTCATTATGAGTCGATTGGTGTGACTCCTGCTCAGCTGATGCTGGGATGATCACTGAAAGGTCTCCTGGAAAGGCTTTTATATAAACCATAGACTCCAAATCAAGCTGCTCATACCCTGCTAGACCGACAAAGAAGATTAGTAGAAGATGAAGCGTGCAGAATGGGAGTGCAATGTGCCAGAGAGGCCGGATATTATAATGCCCGGCATAAAAATGTGCAGTTTAAACTGGGAGATCTGTTTGTTTCCATTCCCATGCTATCTCTAGTGCACCTAACAGGTTTTCAGCCAAGCCAAATGGAAGGAGCCTGGGAGAGTGGAAGAAATTAGGGCCAGTAAATTACTGCATAAGATGGGGTTTTCCTGAAAAAACTGACAATATTAATGTTGTTAATTTGAAAAGGTACTATGGGCGTAGTCCTCCTATGTCATAGATTGGGGTGGGGACTATGTAGCACCTCTACATATTAATATTTAATTGAGGTCAGTAATATATGTAAAGTGGAAAGAATTAAGATTGTCAAGTCTTCATCTCTTGACTGATAAAACTGTGATGCTATATTAACTCCATTTCCCATAATGATGTGCTGGACTTTCTTGTAACTTCCTGTTTCTTCTTGGTGTCTGGGGATTTTATTTGGTACACAAGGTTCAGTATATGTGGGGGTAGGAACTATAGTTGGGAGAGTTTGTTCTCCTGAGGACCATTTCCAATGGACGAACCACTAGCATACCAAGGGTCTCATTTATAAATGTTGCGTACGCACAAAATGGGCATAGAAATTGCGTACACAATTTTCCACGCACACATCAGGATTTATTTAAAAAAAACTTGGCGTAAATATGTACGCACAGTACGGACATTCTAAACTATGCATGTACACTCTTTTTCCTGGAGTGAGAAAAGTAATGAAGTAATTAAACAATGATTTTAAACTCTGTTCTCATTTTGATATACACATTTATATTAAATATTCCACTCTCATTAATGGAGATAAGCACTGAAATTACATAAAGTCATTATGCAGAAGTTAAACAAAAATTTTATAAATTTAGACATTTATAGTGGATGAGCTTGATCACTTTTCCTGTGGCATGCTATGCTTTAATGACAGCGAGAAGTGCTATAGGTGCACAACAATTCATTTTTTAACTTGCAGATCTCATGTTATGAGAAAATATTTTTAGCGAGAACAATGATCAATGACCAATGATGCGCACTTACTTCGATATTATGGCAGACACTTCTGGATTCGGTGGTCGAACGGTCCATTGTCCAGTTTGAATAGGTCCAATGATAATAGCTTACTGTACAACCACAGCTGCACGGAGGTGTTGATGCCGTGTGAAGGCAACTCCACAACATTATGAAAATATCACTGTATTTGAAGGATACAACTTGAAGAAAACAGTAAGATTTGCATGTTTCCTTTTTAAAATACTTTGTCAGTGAGCGACGAGTCAGACAATTCTATTTACACTGCAATAAATATAGGCTAAAAATAGCTACAAGATGTTCACCTTATCAGCAAAACTGCATAAATTAAATTTGATTTGAATTGTTTAAAACAATTGAAATACTATTTGGCCAGCAGAAAAGAATGAGATCAACTCTATTCTAAAATATTTATCTGAGAACTATTTTAAACAGTTTTGTTTTTATGGATATTTTGATATATTTATTCTAAAACATAAGGATACCGCATGATTTTGAGCAATAAAAATTGTGCAAGGCACAAATGGCATTTATAGTCATGTTAAACATGGTGTCACGTGGATGGGAATATCCATGGAAATGATATGCAGATGAGGTTATGCATAGTAAAACTACGCATTGTTTGCTCCATACATGGTGATTTCGGGGAGGCGACAGGGTGGAGATGCACGTATGCACAATCTTGCCCTGACTGGTATTTATAAAGGGATTTTTGCAGTTTCTGGCATACGCATGGTTTTATAAATCTAAAAACTTTTGTGTGTACGTAAAATCTAGCTTTTGTGCATACGTACACTTTTAGGATGAAATCTACGCAGAGTTTTATAAATGAGACCCCAGGTGTTTATATTTTTTTTCTGTAATCTCGCTAATATTGGGATTTGTTACATAGTTGTACCATAGATCAAATATATTTACCCTAGTAATATTATCAAAACTTACTGAACTGCTCAAATGCAGTAGTGTGACTTAAGTAGACCTGCTGTAGTGTGCAGATTCTAGAAATTATCTGTGCATGTAAGCGAGGAATGTGCAGGGTAGAAATTCAACTGAATTTGTATTAAATATGGTTGTTTTAACCAAGACTATGCTCCATGTAGGAACTGAGCCACACAGACTACAATGGTTGAATCAACAGATGACTTGATCGGAATCATTTGATTAGAATTGCTTTGATCAGGAGAGCCAAATTCCGAAGCAACAATTTACGACCCCAATCCATGTCATGTGGCACCATCTGGACTGAGAATGGCAAACTTCCCCCAGAGTTTAATTAACCTCAAACAAAGAAACCCTTTTAACTCAAGGAATAACCATTCAAATTTATGTTGTTTTAAACCAAGAACAAATGGTCAAAAGCACAGCTCCGCTCATGAACGCTTCTTTATCAGATCAAATGAAAATGCCATCGAAACTTTTCTGAAGACAGTCGGTTCCCTTCAGAGATACATTTATATAAAACACCCGCGCCGTGTTATGATTTTGAAACGTGCAGTGCTCATGTTTATTCAACGAAGTCAAACGGCACCAATAAATCAATGTATGGGAAACTGGTAATGTATATCGAAATATCGGAAATGTGTTTAAAAATCATATCACTGTTATTGAAAAAAATGATATCGCGATACATATTGATATTGAATTATTGTCCAGCCCTAGCACAGCGTGACTCAAAGAAATTCATGTAAACACCTGGTGATTCTTCCCCACTCAAGACAAAGAGATAACACAGACCTTGCCTTAAAGGACCAAATCCTCTCTAAAACCCAGAAACTCTCACTAAATATTAAAATGCATCAGATCATCCTCAAAACGATGATAAAGGGTTTATACTCAAATGTAATTTCATTGCATAACTCAATTTCATGTCTGAAACCCATATATGTGAACATTATGCTTTGATCATGCATTACGCATGAAATTATTACTAACTATTGAATGGTTTATCGCAAGTGTATCTTGTTTGGTATGAGTGAGTAAATCTCTTTCTCTTCCTTCCATTTCTTTAATCATGATGTTAATCAAACCTGTGTAAAATGCATCACATTCACATTATAAAATTCATGTTTAAATTGTACCTAGTTAAGAGCAAGAAAATTCGAGCCCACATGACTAAGAGATAACATGCTGATTTACAGTGATGGGAGGAAAAACAGTCACCCCCTGAACCAAAGACAATACCTGATTGGTCAGAGCTCCACTTGGGGCCAGAACAATCAGCTGGGTTAAAAACCCAATACTCAGAAGAGAAGATACAGAGAGAGAATCAGATCCAGACCGAGACTCAGACTCGGGCTCAGACTCTCCCACCTTAAGATGGGTTAAGACCGGACAACATCCCATCTAACTTCTTTCTCTTCTTTAGTTTCTTCCTTTTCTTTCCGTCGAGAGTCCCATTTAAGTTAAGCTTCGCTGCTAAGCTGCAGTCTATACGACTATAGCCTTTGCCCGCCTCAAACTTTAAGTGACCACAAGACTCCGCTCCACTAGACCAACACCACAACCTGATTGGCCTCCCAAGACGTCACGCCAGCGACGAACAGACCACCAGTGTACCCACGTGGGAACTCCGTCAACAACGGACACCACAGAAGGAATCCCCATTCAAAGAGACGCAATAAACGCAAGTAATGCCTCTCATGCTGAACAGGTGCACAGCTTTGATTTAATAATCCCGCCTAAGAAATGATAGAAGGGTTGAATTAATGATTGATGTTTCACTCAGTTAGGTCTTACAAAACTTGGGATTACATCATTTCACACTCTTAAACTCTTTCTTCCTCACTTTCCTCCTTTCTGCAACTCGTGTGAATATGTGTGTGGGTGTGTTTATGTTAGGTGCTAGTTGTATGTGTTAGATTAGTCAATAAAGTCTCGTTTGTATTTAAAGAGAAGTGTCTTGTGTTATGTTTATCAATTTACTGTCTTAATCTGCCGATTTTATTACCGTGCTAAAAGATTCCGTGCTAAACGGAATCGCGGAATCCAGTCATATAAATGGAATTTACTGTATGACGCGGAATGTCACGGAATTTATCAAAGTTTGGATGAATTAATTAAAAGTAGGTCAGTACACTTAAATAGAGTCGCGATATGGACTAGTATCTGTAAATATTAAGCCGCAAAAACACTATTTAAATATGAATCCTGCATGTTCTGTGTGTCTCCGTGTATGTAAATGGCACAGACGCGCAGTTTTGTTTTCAACACATACAAAGTGTGCGACGCTCGCGGTGATTTCAGCTTCTGTCGTCTCATGAGGACATAAATACATGAACAACATCTCCAGAACTGCGCTGACTCCCTCTAAGAGTCACTTCATGATCATTTGACAGTTTAATTTGAGTAAAACTATCGCAGTGTTTCCCACAGACTTACACTCTATTTGTGGCGGCATACAGTATATGCAAATTCATTCTCTGTCAGCAGGAGGCGCTGTTGGAGTGGTAGAGATCAAGTTTTCCCCGGTAACGGCTGTACACAAAGCAGCGCTCCACTCACAAATGCTGCTTTATCAGACATTACATGCAAGATGAAATGAAAATGACATCCAAAATTTTTTGAAGACAGTCGGGTTCCTTCAGAAATACAGTGATATAAAAACACCCGCACCGGGTTTCAATTTTGAAACGTGCAGTGCTCAGGTTTATTCAACGAAGTCAAAGCCTTTTGGAAAATCTATTTGTGGCGGTCAGTTTTGATATTAAAAGCGCCACAAATAAATCAATGTATGGGAAACACTTACCAGAGGCTACAGAAACTTAAAAGTTCCTCATGGCAACCCGTCAAAATATAAGTTTGGGTTAGCTTAAAGAAATTATCCGATATATATTACTGTGGTGCTCGCCAAGCTGTTTAGCTGTAGTACAGTATTCATAGGCTTAATCATGAAGCATACAGTGGCCCCACTTTTATCTCCCTTTATATTACCCTTATTGCAGATGGATGCACAGAGGAAGACAAGAGTAAGAAGTGCAGTGTGGGAGTACTACACAACCAACACCACGGAAGGCAGTTTTTGTCAGAGCCTTGTTATTTTTAATTTTGACATTAATTTTCATTTTTACACCAGACATATATATCGGTTCAAAATATTGGTTATCGGTCTACCTGATCTGTAATAATCGGTATCGGCCCTGAAAAACGCATATCGGTCGACCCTTAAACTAGGGCTTGGTAAAAAATGTTGATTTTAATCGATTCTCATTTTTATGAAATGATATTGATTCATAAATCCCAAGAATCGATTAGTCAAGCCTGTCAGTCAGATAATGAATGGAACATTGTACCGCGCCTCCCATCCAATAAATTGCAATAAGTTTTGTTATTTGTTACTTATGATATGAAACAAAGTCTCAGATTTCAAATTATGTCCATTTTATTACAATATTCAAATATCAAATATTAAATAGTGACAGATCGCTGTAGCACCTCGATTAGGAACGGCAGCGTGACCTGATCATCTCCTCCGCTTTAATAGCAGTTACAGCATGAAATAAACATGAATGAACATCTGAAGGTATGTCAAAAGAAAGAGTACAACTTACCGAAATCCGTATCCTGTCTCATATAATCGCTCTATCAGTGGTTCAAACGCGGAAAAGACAACAATAGCTTGTAAAAAATGTGTCACGTCACATTTACCAAAGAAAAACATATTCGGTGACCATGAACTCATTAGTCAGCTAGAAAAATGAACTCTAGAGAGGAGCATTTTGCTAAATATGCACCATATAACACATTCATTATAATTTTTTACTGTTCTTCAATATTTAATTTATGTTTGAATAAATCTGTCAAGTTTTTGTGATAACCACCATTTAAATGATTTAAATTAGAGTAGAAATATAATTATGTAATCTAAAGTTAAAGTTAGTATTATTAACTTTAATATTACAAAAATTATATTGAGTATATTTTAAGTGTTTGTATACAAATACACGAATCGAATAAAATCGAAAGCTTGTGAAGGATAATCGAATTGAATCGAATTGTGAAATTTGTGTCAAAACCCAGCTTATGACATACCAGGAAATTCCTTATCAACCTTATCGAACAAAGGCATGGAGCTATCGCTGTAGATGAAAAAAAGCATAAACATTTTGACTAATGAAACATGAAAACCATAAACACACGACTGCGACAATATATGCTTGATGTGTATTTTTCAAGCCATCTTTATTTTCACAACAATAAAGTAAATTAATAATGCAGTGATAATTGACACATACTTTATTACAGTTTAGAAATTACACAGTGTATTTTCTACCTTATCAAGTGTTATAGTGGCTTAAAAAACGCATGCTATTACTTTTTACATTGTATAAAATCCAGTGCTGGAGGTAACGAATTACAAATACTCACGTGACTGTCATTAAGTAGTTTTTCGGGTACTTGTACTTACGTGAGTATATTTTTAAGTCATACTTAAGTAAACTTAAGTACAAATTTGATTAATTTGTACTTAAGTACAAATTAATCAAAGTAATCTACTTGACTAGTGACTTGATCTCGCGATATTAAAATGTGATGATATTTCTCGTCAAGGTGAAAAGCTGTCTCGCGATATCGTCATGACTGAGTCTGAGGGTGAAATTAGCATGGAAGATGCCACCGCTACGTTCGCTTCCACTGTCGTTTTGCTTTTTTATAGAAATAAAAAACATTTACTTCAGTTGGATAACAGTCGCTTCTATTCTAAACTGAAAGCATCTGCTCTGTTCATCCAGCACAAGCTGCAGAGTCGCGCACAGTGCAGCAGGAATCAGAGTTCACTGACTCACACAAGAGTAAGGCGAGATGACTGACAAGACCATGAAGGAGGATTCGTTGTGCAACAGAGCCCAAGCGTCTCATCTTGTAGAACGCGTGATGGCAAATTCGAAAAAGCAAGTAAAACACGAGAGAGCATTCAAAAACTCATTTAATTCTCTGCATTTTGAGAGCAGCCCCATGATGTGCGCAAATTAGGTTACATATAATACCTCCCAATATCAAACCCATCTTAGGCTGGGCTGTGTATTTGTAACCATCGGCTTCCCAAGACGTCAATTCAACGACTACTGAACTTCCAGCCAATCAGCAACCTCGGGGAAACCCCCTTTTCTGCAAGGACTACAACAAAGGGAACCCCCCTACACAGGCAACGCAAGTACCTCCAGATTCTAGCTGAACTGGTGCATTTAATATAAATTAACCTCATTGAGGAACTCAATTCGAGGGTTAATTAAGTGATTGATGGTTGTTCAGGTCTAGGCAATTGCACATCTTGCTGTAAACTTGGGATTTCACATTTTCATTCTCTTAAACTCATTCTTTCCTCACTTTCTCCCTTCCTGCAACTTGTATGAATGTGTGAGTGCATGTGTTTATGTGTTAGATTAGTTTATATGTCTTAGATTTATCCAATAAAGCCTTATT
>NW_015649134.1:249547-250214 GCF_001515625.1 Sinocyclocheilus rhinocerous | reverse complement strand
TCTTCCTGCAACTTGTGTGAATGTGTGAGTGCGTGTGTTTATGTGTTAGACTAGTTTATATGTCTTAGATTTATCCAATAAATTCTTATTCATATTGAAAAGAGAAGTATCTTGTGTTTTGTGCTTACAAGTTAATGTCTTAAACTTGTGATCTTGTTACTGTGTTAATAAGTAATGTTTTCACTATACTTTGGATATTAATATCCATTGCAGAATTTATGTTATACGGCTCGTTCAATGAATCGCTGACCGACTCCGTGATCAGCCGTAAAACCGTGATTCTGTCCAAATTTCCTATAAAATCTTAAATGATTCCCTTTGAGCTAAATTGACCTGTTTCCCTTACACGAGAAAGCCGTCTTCCACTCGTCTCCCTCCCGAATGCGAATCAGATTGTAGGCGCTGCGAAGGTCGAGCTTGGTGAAATATTTCGCAGTGCGAAGTTGTTCTAGAGCTGCTGGAACTAGAGGTAGAGGGTACCGGAATTTGACTGTCATCTCATTGAGACTGCGGTAATCAATGCATGGTCGGAGACCTCCCTCTTTCTTCTTGACAAAGAAAAATCTAGCTGGCGCAGGTGAGGTGGATGGTCTAATGAACCCCTTTGACAGCTCCTCCTCAATATATGCCTTCATGGCCTCGGACTCTGGCTGTGATAGTGGGAAAA
>NW_015649134.1:242117-248624 GCF_001515625.1 Sinocyclocheilus rhinocerous | reverse complement strand
GATGTTATGCGGCTCGTTTAATGAATCGCTGACCGACTCCGTGATCAGCCGTAAAACCGTGATTCTGTCCAAATTTCCTATAAAATCTTAAATGATTCCCTTTGAGCTAAATTGACCTGTTTCCCTTACATATATTGGTGGAGAATGCGGGCAGTTTAATCTAAATTGTGAGCATAAACCAAGTTATTTCATCTTTTCGATTGCTGCGGATGAAAGATTAGAAGCTTCTGAGTCGAGACTAGTGTGTGTGACGTAAGCAGCGCACGACCGCTTGAATTAATGAACTGAATGAATGCAGAGAAGGCTGTAACTCGAGTCCGCCTCTCCATTGTTAAACCGCAGTAAGTGAACTTAAAGTTAACATCTGAGAACGTTCCTCAATCTATTTATCAAAGCCTTATTCATAGCTTGATTGCCAGTCCGTGTTCCATTGCCCAATCAACTATGCTATTCGACTTCCTGGGTTAAAACATTCGAGAATAATGCTTGCCTGTTTGTGTCTGTTCACAAAGTGAATTTAATCTCACTTAACACTGCGTGTGTCAGAGCGTGATTTGAATGGGAGTGTTTTAAAAGCTTGATCAAGTAAATTTTAACTTTGTACCAACAGCGAAGAAAACCTGTTGTGTTTACGTGTCCAGAGAAACTGGCATGGAGATTTCAGATCCGCCGAGATCGCTATCACTGTTACCCTTAACTGCAGCACGAAGCTGCTATTTGAATAAAGTTAAATTTAACTCCGAACGAACTGAGAGTTTAAGCGCCACACCTCAAAACCATCTAAAATGGTGTTTGTTATTTGTACAGTGTTGAAATGCGCCAACATTTCATGTTACATGCTTAACTGTACTTGCAATGCAACAATTCACGTGCTAGTCCACTAGTTTGTTTTGGTTGCCATAGTTACTATCGTGACACGGAAGTCTTAACCTACTTCCGGAGCAACTCTGAACTGTGCACGCGCAGCACAATGACGCTATTGTAAACAAACTCCACGGTGTTGCTAAGCTAACGAAACGGTTGTGTTTACATTGAAGAATATGCTAAAGCCATTAGCCTCAAAGGTTAGCAGTTAGCATTAACATCCAGTGGTTGAATGCAGTGTCTGTAGGGGCAACGCTAAAATGAGTTAACCCTTTAAACATATCAACTAATACACTTGTTGGTCTCTTTCTCTTTGTTATTTCTCCCTTTTCTCACTTCTTACCACTTTATCTTATTTTACTAGAAAGGGAAATACTGACTCACAATTATTAATTGTGCCAAATTCAAATTTAATTAAAACATTAAATTTATTTGGAATCATTCAAATTTCCCCCTCTGATCATTTCATATGATCATTATTTCTAGTATTCCTTTTTGGGCCTAATCATTTTAGGTACAAATAATTTAGGTACATAATAACTTAACTTATTCTACCTAATTGATTTCATTAGCCATCTCAATAGATTCTATTCAGACTCATACTTACTCATTATTTTATTGCGTTTTACCACTCTTTCTTCCTGTTTTGGTTATACACTTAGCCACTATTGTTTTATTTATTGATTTCCTTCTTTATTTAATTTCATTTTTGCTTATTTTGCCCATTTTTTATTTTTTTAAATTTACTTTGTCTTACCATTTTCTTTCCTCTGTATATCCTAGCTTGGGAACGACACACCTGAGCCCTTAATAGGAGACAAATAAATTTCAAATAAATTAGAAAGACAACGGTCTTTCACATAAATTTTATTTTTGTTTGATTAGTTGTGCAGCAACTAAAAACAATTCTCTACTCGTAGTTTGGTATAATAGAAACAGAGCCTGCTAGTGTACCCGATCCACTCAGTTTACTGAGTCTCCTTCCCTTCTCTCCTGTTCTCTCCTGCTTTCTTTCCTCTTTACTCTTCACATGCGTAGGGACCTGTAAGAACCATCAATCAATTCTATGTGAATGAAATACATAATCTTGTCGAAGAAGACGAATCATCCTTATGAATTTGATTGTAATCAACCCCTCCTTCGTTCTTCCTAACCTCCCTACATTTGGAAACGCAATCCAAATTTTAGCATCTCATCCAACGCTGAGATCAATTTAATAGAGATAAGTGTTGAACAACTGTCGCCTTCGCAGCCTCCCTGGTGAGCGGCCCAACTGTAAGGTGTACGGTGTCAATCCTGTCAGACTAAGAAAAGAGATATCAACATTATTATTGTATTTTTTTGTCTAAAACAGAGATTTAATAATGTTGTTTACCTTTTTGATAACATTTAATTGGAAAAAAAGAGAATTTTCCTCATTTGAAAACTGAAATGTTGCTTAGCATTAAATTTGTTTCTCACCTCTTTCTCTATTTTCCTCTTCTTCATTAGAGTGACGAAGTCTTCACATCCCTAGTCTACCTAGACACCCTGAGACCAGCAGTCATCACCACACTTCGCTAGTGGTTCACAATCACGGACACAACACTTATTTGTCCCACCACACATAGGCTTCTACTCCACACAGATCTGTGTCAGTCTCTCTTCTCCCCAGCGTGCCAACATGCCGCAGACTGCAGACCCCATTGCCCATGGGGAAGATGTGAACACTTGGCTGAGAGGCATGACAGACAGCCTCACCCCCAAGACATTTGAACTGTTATTATTTTTAATAATAATCCTAATCCTGAGAAGATTCCTGACACAAGATTCAAGCCAGAACAACAACCACGAGGAGCTAGTCAAAATCACCAGCTCCCTAAGCTACGCCTTCACAACCCAGCTGAAACTGAGCGACAAGCACATCACCCACCTTCAAGAGGAGCTGAAACGTGCTCAACGCCGCATAGACAAACTGGAAGTGAAAGTTCAAGATCAACTCAAAGCACCCAACGAGAGGGAGCCGGAAACAACGGAACAAGTTAAGAAGCTCAGCTCGACCAACAACATGCAAAGGCTGCCCAGAAAGACCTGGTAAACAGACTCTAGTATGCCGAACAGCTACTAGAGAAAGCCAAGAATCACATCAGAGACAAGAATGCTGAAATCCGTACCTTGAAAGACCACCTTGAAAGGTACATAACTGAAATGGACAATCTGACCCAACAACTAGACGATACCAACGATGAGCTCTACATGGTCAGAAAAGAACTCAAAGATGCTTATGAGCTGAAACAAGAGCCAAGAAAAGAGAAGCATCTCTCAGCCTCACCACTGCTGAGCAGAGCAGAGTCCCACGTCCAAGAACTGGCATACAATGAAAGAAGCGAAGGGCCACAACCCAAAACCTCACTTGCCTTCTCCACACAACCCTTTCCTGCCAAACCTCCTTAGAGCCACGTCCAGTCCTGAGGTACGAAACTTCCTAAATTGACAGCACAGTCAAACAAAGTCAAACTACCGGCTACTTCGTGAGGTCCTGATTAAAGAGTTTACAGACCTGAGTCTGAACATGGACTGTTAACTGCCTTGGAGATCAAACAAGGTCGACAAGAGACTCCACAAGCCTACTACAACCGACTCCGACAAGCCTACTTTGGTGCACACAACAAACCTTACCTTGAAGAGGATGTGAACTTCAAAAGCCTCTTCCTATGAAATCTGCACCCTGGAGTCAGCCACCATCTTGGCGTCATGGCCTGTCCACGCTCCATGACCATCCAACAGTTGCGTGACCTAACACAGAAGGCCTACAACAAGCAGAAGATGGCCTCAAAGAAAGGTAACAAAACATCCACACTCTTGAACTCTGTAACCAAAGACTCAAGCTTTGCACTGGACGACACCCAGTGGCATCACGACACCAGAGTCCTCCATCAAGAGCACAGAGAACGTGACCCCCATGTCCACAACAGCCCTACCGCTGGAAAAATCCATGGGACCAGCCACGCTTCTCGAGAAACCCAAAAGATAAGAACAACTGGAAACGTAACCAGACATCCAAAGGTATTCGCCTGACTCATCCAAGAGCAAATCGTGTGGGTAAGCAACAACAAAACCCACCTCAGCACCACTCAGACATGCACAGTGCTGAGTATGCACAAGAACAATACAGCTTACCATCAGAAGACATGGAACAAGTCATGAGACAAATGAAAGAGTTCCTTCAAGAAAAGCTGAACATGGATGACCACAAAGTTGAGTCATGCTCGCTGTGACCAGCGACAGAACGGAAGGCCGGTGATCACCTGGTACACCACCATATCACCCGCGCGATCAGTTCTCCTTGCACCTTCACGTCAAATATACACACAAAGCTGTCAAAATGTCCATCGTGTGGAGTATCTCACGTAAATACAGTCGGTTATGGCTTAAGTGAACTTAAACAGGTGGGTGAAAACCAAATGTGTGTCAATATATTACATTCATTCGGTCTTAAAGGGACAGCAGCCTGTCTGTCTCATCAATGTTTATCAAACAACAAAAGATGTTAAATACATGTATGCATGTTAAACCTACTGTATTAGAAAAGCGAGTGTATTTAATATTTAATTTGTATCCATTGTATTTGTCTTATAGTTTGTAATTTGCTTCTTTATTTTTATATAAGAACAACTATGTACAGGTGTGTGTGTGTGTGTGTGTATATATATATATATATATACAGTGCCGTGAAAAAGGTTTTGCCCCCTTCCTGTTTTTTAAATTTTTTGCATATTTGTCACACTTTTCACACCACTGTATATATATATATAATTTAGATATCATGAAATAAAATTTCTCATATCGTGGTCATATGTAAGAAAAATATATACTTTGTCATTTATTTATGGAGAAAAATGATCCGGTTTTAAATATTTGTAAGTGGCAAAAGTATGTGAATCTTTGCTTTCAGTATCTGGTGTGACCCCCTTTTGCAATAACTGCAAGTAACGTTTCTTGTAACTGCTGATCAGTCCTGCACAACGGCTTGTAGAAATTTTAGCCCATTCCTCAGTTTCCTCCTATGAACTGCTTGCTTCAGGTCCTTCCACAAAATTTCAATTGGATTAAGGTCCAGAATTTGACTTGGCCATTCCAAAACAATAACTTTGTTCTTCTTTAGCCATTCTTTGGTAGAATGACTTGTGTGCTTGGAGTCGTTATCTTGCTGCATGACCCACTTTCTCCTGAGATTCTGTTCTCGGACAGATGCCCTGCCATTTTCCTTCAGAATTTGCTCGTATAATTCAGAATTCATTGTTCCATTAATGATGGCAAGCCATCCTGGACCAGATGCAGCAAAACAGGCCCAAACCATGATACTGCCATCACGTTTCAAAGATGGGATAAGGTTCTTATGCTGGAATGCAGTGTTTTCTTTCTCCAAACATAATGCTGCTCATTTAAACCAAAATGTTCTATTTTGGTCTCATCCATCCACAAAACATTTCTCCAGTATTCCTCTGGCTTGTCCACATGATCTTTAGCAAACTGCAGATGGGCAGCAATGTTCTTTTTGGAGAGCAGTGGCTTTCTTCTTGCGACTCTGCCATGGACACCGTGGTTGTTCAGTGTTCTCCTGATGATGGACTCATAAACATTAGCCAATGTGAGAAAGGCCTTTGGTTGCTTAGAAGTTAGCCTACAGTCCTTTGAAACCTAGTGGACTTTTACACATCTTGCTTTTAAAGTGTTCTTTGTTGGTGGACCACTCCTGGGGAGGGTAACAGTAGTCTTGAATTTCCTCCATTTGTACACAATCTGTCTGACTGTGGATAGGTAGAGTCCAAACTCTTTAGAGATGGCTTTGAAAACTTTTCTAGCCTGATGAACAACATCAACTCTTTTTCTGAGGTCCTCAGAGATCTCATTTGTTTGTGCCATGATACACCAGGGCTCTACAGTGCGACCATTTCAGTCGCATTTGCAACTGAAAACTACTGCGTGCGACTATGAAAAAATATTTAGGAGCCCCAGTGCGACTGACCAGATCTTCATCATATTTGTGGTTGTGATGGCTGAGGGGAGCTTCAAAGGTTTCTACGTGTTTTTGCAGCGTTGAGTAATGTATCACAGACATATCTCATGAATCCTTTCATAAGCAAAGTGTAGATGGTGTAAATAAATGATTTATTGTGCAGTGTAGAGAGCTTCGTGATTATAAATGTGAGAT
Organism: Sinocyclocheilus rhinocerous; assembly: GCF_001515625.1. Lineage (NCBI taxonomy): Eukaryota > Metazoa > Chordata > Actinopteri > Cypriniformes > Cyprinidae > Sinocyclocheilus > Sinocyclocheilus rhinocerous. The sequence continues at coordinate 242,566 of NW_015649134.1, read as the reverse complement.
CGCGATGAGCTAAGATGAGTGACAGCTTTTAATGATTGTTAAGGGAGTTTGTAAATGTGATACTGATTTAATACAACAGTTCAATAGACAAAAAGTTAATATTAAGTGACCTACATTGTCTGACTATAACACTATTGTCTGATTTTGCTCCATTTCATCGTCGAAAATAGTTTGAAACAAAGTCACAGCTCAACCGCTACGCATCTCCATTCAAACACAGCGGTGTCTCGTTTATGAATGAACTGCATTTTTAAACAAATCTAGTGAGTCAGTGATTCATGATTACCCATCATAAATACTGTCATTTGCTTCATTCCTGAATGAATCAGCCATTCGAATGAATCAATTGAATGAATGATTCAGTGATAAAATCAGTGACTTGTCACCACCTGCTGGCAGTTTGTTTCATTTTAAAAGTATCTTTTCAGTTATTTAAATAATTTAATATT
>NW_015649134.1:231360-242045 GCF_001515625.1 Sinocyclocheilus rhinocerous | reverse complement strand
ACCTTCAAATTAACAGCTAATCCTAGAGATTCACATACTTTTGCCGCTCACAGATATGTAATATTGGATAATTTTCCTGAATAAATAAATGACAAAGTATATATATCTATCTCATTTGTTTGATTGGGTTCTCTGTCAACTTTCAGGACTTGCATGAAAATCTGATGATTTTTGGGTTATATTTATGCAGAAATATAGTCAATTCTAAAGGGTTCACAAACTTTCAAGCAGCACTGTATGTATATATATGTATGTGTGTGTGTGTGTGAAGCGGAATTCTCCTCCTGTCCGCATTCAATTTGCACGGACCAACCGTCACGCAGAGTACACATGATCATGCTGGATACAAATGCACACTTCACACGCTCTCACAGCTGGATTCGACTAAGTTTGCAAGGTTTGTGATATTAAATGTTTATTAGACAATCATAGATTTGTTTAAATTATATAAATGCTTATTTGCTGATTGATGATGGTAAATGAGAGAGTATTATAATGTTTGCCTAATAATATAAATGTAATTGTTATAATATTTTTTTGTTTACCTCCTTTGTTTAACAGTTCTATCTGATTATTAGACAGACTTCTATCCGTATCAGACAGAACTGTTAAACTGCGACAGCAAACAATGAGGAGAGAGAATGGTGAGCGCTGTGTGCGCAGGTGCTGCCATTCTCAATGCCATCAAAATAAAACTCCAACCTCGAGCACATCGTCCAAACAGAAAAACTTATCAGCCGATGCCGATATTTGAAAAATATCAAATATCGACTGATATATCGGCCTTGGCGATATATAGGTCACCACTACTAAAGATAACATTAAAAGACTCTCTCTCACCCTGTCTTTCATTCTCCAGCTCTGAGCCAAAGCTTTGGATCCCTCAATCTTCTCTGTGTGGCGTTTCTTCATAAAGGCCAGTGGAAGGTTCCAGTCAGTCAAGTCCACCTCCTCCTCCTCCGCCAGACCAACCACAGGGGAGTGAAGCAGCTCTGCATCCATTTTCATAAGGAAACTGATAAAAGAACATAAGAAAAACCCAATTATATGACCATTTGCAGGTCTAAAATGTAGAAAGTAGAGAAACAAAGAGCTGTGGTGTATTATTAAAGTGGTTTAATTAAATTATTTTGAATCTGATTCTGAAATATTATCACAAAAAAGTATCAAAAGTAAACATAGGTTGGAGCTATCCGAGAAGCTGGTAATTTTACAAATGTGCAAAAAATTTATTAAACAATATTAAATGTTCTATAAGACTATAACGTCTCCGGTTACTCGTGTAACCTCACTTACATGAGTGTGCTGTGGGTAAACACCTTTCTCCAAGAAATACTGGAGCTTGATTGAATCACGCTATTGCTTTCCAATAGCCAATGACGGTCAAGCATGCAAATTTGGGACGGCCACACCCTCCAATATAAAGGTAGTGCTGAACTTCGTTTTCTTAAATTTTTTTGAATGAATAACCAAGTTACGAAAAACCCTGAGCAGAAATATCACAGCATGATCACAATGTCTCATTCTCTCATTTCAGGGAACCGAGGATACATCAGTAAACAAAGACGTTCCCTTTCGATAATGATTTCTCAATATCACGTCAGATAGCAGATAGCTATAGTGAATGTATCAAATCATGGCCTGTTACTGTGAAGGGTGCTCAGCGGACTAAGAGCCAATAGCCCTAAACACAGTGTCTCATAGTAGGAAATTACTATGTCATTTGACAGAACCACTGCAGCCAAACTACTTAAGCATACATATATTATGATAGTAACTCACCAGCATTAAGCACATAAGCATAAGACAACCGGATCTTGTTAAACTCCAGTGTCCCAGGGGTTGAATGTAATGAATTTGCTAAGCGGCATCACCGCCATGTTATGACGTGTATGCCATCAGACCTGGTTGACACACCACGCACAAGAAAAAAGGACGGGCGGTGCTTACCCAGCTTCTGTAAGAGTGTTTGTTTAGTTGTACACAAGATATTGTGGGAATACAAATTTAAGAATCTGTTTAAGATCTGCTGATTCTACATCCTGACATAACATCATATTTAAAACTAAGGTGACCTATATTGTATTGGGCATTCAAGGTGAACATGATGGCATCTGTTTACTGATTAAATTCAATATAGTTTCCAGTGAGGGGGTTCTGCAAGTCTCTGATCTTCATACTGAGAGTTAACTACATGTGAATGCTTACACATCTTTAGTTCTCGTGGCCAGGTGCAGCTTAAAGGGGTCATCGGATGCAAAATTCACTTTTTAAGTTGTTTGAACATAAATGTATGTTAGAAGTGTGTGTACACATCTATCCTATAATTATAAAAACTTGATAAAAACAGAGCTGATTTTGACAGGTTTAAAAAGGTGTTTTTTACACCAACATTGAGAAATTTTAACCAAAGTATGTTATAGACTTTTAATTAAGACCCTAAAGAATCATATCAACTTGTGCAAAATGGGCATCCGATGACCCCTTTAAACCATTTGGGTACTGTTATCTTTGGGGAGTAGGTTTGCTGAAGCTCTCAGTCAGGGGGTTGATTAGATGTTTTCTTTAAGTGGTCACTTCTGAGGCTATGTGTTAGGTCAACACCTTTCAGGACTGCTCACTGAATGCCTATAAAATACTATGTACGCCTGCCTTAGTCACACTTTTGATGACTGCAGCACCACGCAGTGTGTTCTCAATAAAGAATCCTGCTGAAGATACCCAAGAGTCTCCTGGTATTCGCTTCTGAGTTTCCAACAGTTTTGATGCCGAGGACCCGGATAGAGCTTCTCACCTGACATTGTTCCAGACTGAATTCCAGATTCTTTTTTCATCTCAAAAACGATTTGGTGAGTGTTACTCTATCCAAAGAAACACTACAGACCAGTAAATGTGGTTATCTTCTGCGCCGTCAGAGAAGTGTTAAAGGGGTCATATGATGCAATTTCATTTTTTCCTTTCTCTTTGGAGTGTTACAAGCTCTTGGTGCATAAAGAAGATCTGTAAAGTTGCAAAGACTAAAGTCTCAAATCCAAAGAGATATTCTTTATAAAAGTTAAGAGTCAGCCACACCCCCCTAAAACGGCTGATGAGCTTTGTAAAAATCGACGCGTTTCAGAAAGGCGGGGCATAGAGGAGAAACAGTAATGTACAGTATGTGGAAAATAATGTGTTTTTTTTACTTTAAACCGCATAAACACATTTCATTACACCAAATACACAAAATAATGTTCTTTTTAGCAGCATCATATGACCCCTTTAACCAACAGCTGCAGGGTTTGAATACATTATGATGTGTATTAACTAGGTTATCCTCTGCTTTGTCAGAGACATTACTGGTGTATCCTCTGCTTTGCCAGGGAAGGTTAACAACAGTTGTTCTGTTTTAACAAGTGTATCCTCTGCCTGTCAGGGAGGTGTTGGAAGTGTCCTGTTCTATAAAGACATTACAAAATGTTGAGAAGGAATGCTAGGCTGATTCCAACAACTGAGAAAGGTGGACTAGCCACGACTTTATGGACAGTGAGTTCAAATCATTCTTAGGAAAGCACATGAACTCAATAGTGACCGAGTCAGTCAGATTGGATTTGACGAAGAAATTTGGTATTGATCCAGAAAAAGTATGGTCAATTGAAGAATGCAAAAAGGTACTTGGGGCATGTATCAGAAAGAAAAACATTAAAGACATTATCTGCTGCCACAGAGAATTTACTTTATCCTTAGCACAAGAACAAGCTCAGTGTATTGCTAAATTAACAGAACACAACAAACAACTACAAATTAGAGTGGCCTGTCTCACGAAAAAGGTGGGCCATAACAAGGCCTCAAACAAAAGTGACTCAAAAGACCAACAGTCAGATGAAAGCTATCCAGATTTTATTTTATTTTATTAAATTAATTTTATCCAAAGCGACTTACAGTGCATTCAGGCTATAAATGTTTTACCAGTACGTGATTTACTGTCTTTTTGTAGACTAGAGGACAATAGCAATACTGGATTGATGGATAAAAATGTAAATGCAGTTGAAGTTTGTGGAGCAAGACAAAAGGCTCAGAATAGGGCAGAAGGGGTTGACACTGTTCCATCTGCAACCCCCATACCACAGTTACAAGCAGTCAATACAGCTGTACAGTGGGGAAAATATTTATTTGATCCCCTGCTGATTTTGTAAGTTTGCCCACTTACAAAGAAATGAAGGGTCTTTAATTTTTATGGTAGCTTTATTTTAACGGATAGAGACAGAATATCAACCAAAGAATCCAGAAAAAAACACATTATATAAAGGTTAGAAATTGATTTGCATTTCAGTGAGTGAAATAAGTAAAAAAAAATTTTTTAAAAAAGGCAACAAAGGAGTGGCTCAAGAAGAAGCACATTAAGGTCATGGACTGACCTAGCTGCATCTGGACTAAACACCAAGGGCTCTAAAGCTTCCCGCCCCGACGCTACAATCTGATAACTGAAGATCAGGAGTGCATCGCAGAGAATGGTGAAGGCCTGCAACACACAAAAGCACACCGTTCATTTTCCGAGAATCCCCTATACATGAATGGCTGTAGGGGCTTGGTGTGGGAGGTCAGACTCACCTGTTCTTTGACAACAGTGCTGATGCTATTCAGGTACCTCTGACACATCATACAGAAGGCTCTCACTTGTCTCCGCAACAGCACCATATCATCCTGAAACAGGACGAGAGTGTGACTAAACGCTCACAAATGACAGTCTCAACACAGGTCTGGGCGTGTATGTGTGTGTTGTACCTTACTGGCACTGCCCTCCGAGACCCTAGCCAAGTGCCAGAGTATGACATAGTGAGTGCACTGGAGTGCATGAGCCACGATCTATAAAGGCAAAACAAAACAATATAAATCAAACACATGGCCCACAGACCAAATATGGCCTGTAGAGAAGTGTAGTAGGGCCTGCTTTTAGAAAAAAAGAAAGAAAGAATTGAATTCATTGACAATTAGTTTTAATTTAAGGGGTTTATCTGTACTGCTAGCTAAAAATAGAATATTATATTAATACAAAAAATTGATTTGATGCTGTCTGTTACATTGTTTTGCAGGTCTAACTTTGTGTTAATGTTCTCTTATCCAGTCAAGATCATTGAATAGTTTTTTTCTTCTTCTTAAAAACATTGTTGCTTGATTAATATTCCTTAATTATGAATTTATGTAAGTAAATGTCCTCTAAATGCATCTGGGGAACAAAAATTGTAAAAGCAATGTGCTCCATTTTATGCCATTACTGGTCATTAAGTTGGTTCTAGGGTTGTGACGGTGAGTAAATTTTCCCACCGGTTAATCGACGTGTGACATCACCATGGGGGCAGGGGCGTTTCCTCTTTTCCTCGCTTTCCTTCGCTTTTAAATAGCTTGCAAAAGCGGCGTGCGCATTTTACTTTCACATAGCGGCAATTCGGCGTCAATTGCTTGAATGCAACAACAAAAACTAATAAAAATAGACCATGCTATAGGGCAGGCTATGCCTAATATAAAATAACAAATAACTTACATAAAGTTTAAATAGGTAGCCTATAAAAAACTGGAAATAAGTAAACATGTATAATATATAACCAAATAAATAAGAAACGTAGAAAGTTTATTAGCAAAACGAATAAGAAAGCTTGGAGGCACGGCATACACCTTGATGTCAAATAAAGTAAAAAATCAATGTGGAACCAATTAAAAAAAGAAACAAATGTTTAAAAAAACTTCCAAAATCACCAAAAGTCAACAGGCTTTTCAAAATCCAAAATACTGCCAAACAGGCGCTTTTGCATTTAGTTTCGAAACTAAATCATCTGCGATCGTCTTGTCTGTCTCACCCCACTCTTCTTGTCAGTCAGCTCGACTCACTCTCCTCACTGGATAAATGAAATCTGATCTGTGATGCGACTGTCGTTCGGCACGCTGCATTGAGCAGCTGCGTTCAAATTTTATTTGTAGTGTCTGTTCTTTTACTGAACTAAATGATTTTTATTACTATAAAAAAATCAAAATGATGGTGGGGGTCGGTTTTGTCTTCTCTTCCAGATGAACTGAATCATGACGTTCATGACGTTCACTCATGGGCAATTCATATTCAAGCGCGAATGAGAACCGTTTCGCAGGGGATGCCAGGTGTTGGGAAAAAAAAAATAGAATAGTCGAATCTCAAAATTGAAAATCGAATGCCAACCCACCGAACGAATATTCTAATAATTGAATATTCTGGCCCAGCCCTAGTTTGGAGGGAGAGAAATGCTGACTATTACCCCAAGAACACCATCCCTACAGTCAAGCACGTAGGTGGAAACATTATGCTTTGGGGCTGTTTTTCTGCTAAGGGGACAGGGCGACTTCACCACATTCAGGGGCAAATGGACGCCCCGTGTACATGTACTGTAAAATCTTGGACGAGAACCTCCTTCCCTCAGCCAGAACACTGAAGATGGGTCATGGATGGGTCTTCCAGCATGACAATAACCTGAAACATACCACCAAGGCAAAAAAGGAGTGGCTCAAGAAGAAGCACATTAAGGTCATGGAGTGGCCTAGCCAGTCTCCAGACCTCAATCCTATAGAAAATCTGTGGAGGGAGCTGAAACTTCGAGTTGCCAAACGACAGCCAAGAAACCTTAAGGATTTAGAGAGGATCTGTAAAGAGGAGTGGATCAAAATCTCTCCTGAGATGTGTGCAAACCTGGTGACCAACTACAAAAAAGCATTTTACCTCTGTCCTTGCCAACAAGGGCTTCTGTGCCAAGTACTAAGTCATGTTTTGCTTGGGGATCAAATATTTATTTCTATCACTGAAAAGCAAATCAATTTCTAACCTTTATATAATGTGTTTTTTCTGGATTTTCTGGTTGGTATTCTGTTTCTATACGTTAAAATAACCCAATCGTAAAAATTACAGACCCTTCATTTCTTTGTATGTGGGCAAACTTACAAAATCAGAAGGATCAAATAAATATATTCCCCACTGTAGGTCCTGAAGCCATAGAAGGACTTGCTGAGAGTTTACCATTAGTGCATAGAAATTTTTCTCAGTTCAAGAGAGAGTTGTCTAAGAATATGCAGCTCTATGATATGTCCCTAGCTGAAGTCACCCAGCTAATGTCACAGATCTTGATAAAATCAGAATTCAATGGTTTTGAAAGTGCTTTAAATAATTCTGAGTTTCAACATGCCAACAAAGATTAATTGAGAGAGGGAGTTCTGAGAGTGTTGAAGAGCATTGTTGGACCAAAAGTGGTCTGGTCAAAGATCACTAGTTACTGTATACAGAAGAAGGATGAAACTGTAAGTGAGTACACTGAAAGGTTTTGTCAGTCAGCTGCAGCATACAGTGGAATAGCTGACACTACGGAGAAGGTATTAGATGATAACGGACCACTGGTCCGTGTGTGGTTTGATGGGCTTTCATCAGATTACAGAAATGCATTGTCCTTCATAAACCTTACATGGTCGAATTAAACTTTACAAAATAACTTAGGCAAACTGGCTATTTGGGAAAGAACCTCTGTTGTCAAGGCAAGAGCAAACATTGCAGCAGCATCCTTTAAAGGGGTCATATGATGCTATTTTAAAGATAATTATTTGGTGTATTTGGTGTAACAGAATATGTTGACATGCTTTAATGTTCAAAAAACACATTATTTTTCAAATACTGTACATTATTGTGCATTATGCTAATATTTCCACATAGTGATGTAGATATGTGGGGGCGTGTTAGAACGAGGCGTTTTAGGTAGGCGTGGCTGACTTCTTAACTTTTATAAAGAATATCTCTTTGGATTTGAGACTTTAGTCTTTGCAACTTTACAGATCTTCTTTATGCACCAAGAGCTTATAACACTCCAAAGAGAAAGGAAAACTTGAAATCGCATCATATGACCCCTTTAAGTACACTCACAGCCATAAATGTTATACTACAGAATATTCCATTCAGTCACCCATCCTCTGTTATGATGTCTACTAGGACTGATGTTTCATTAGAGGATAGAAATGTAGCAATTGCATTATTTTAGGAATTTTTGGAAATATATGTATTTTGGTTGTGCATAAGGAACTCATGTCTCACACTAAACAGTGTGCACAATACCTACAGGGACAAACTAGGACACACAGACCAGTGAGGAGCCCAGGGACTTGCTCATAAGTTTTCCCTTATCAGTAGTTTTATCCCCACCTTACTGGTCCATAGGTGTCAGATCATTTAAGACTAGGATCAGAAAAACACTATAAAATCACCAGAAGTTTAATGCAATAAGTAAAACCACTATATGATCAACAGAAGTCTAATAAAATTAAAAAATGGAGCCTATGCATGAATGCTGCTGGTCTGCTGTTTCTTTGTTGTCACACAGCAGCTGTTTGTTGCTGCCGTGTGTTTTGAGTTTGAGCTTCGTCAAGTTAATTCTTTATCGTCTATTTTTTTATCTTAAAATCTATTTTATACACCATCATCTTCGTTTCTATAACGTGTGAATATATCACTGATAAGCTACCACTAAATATTGTAGAAACTTAATTTGCTGTAAAGTTGCTTTGCAATGATTTGTATCGTGAAAAGCGCTGTACAAATAAACTTGACTTGACTTGTGTTGCAGGAATATGCGTATGCTACAACATCTACATAAGCAGTACCCTGATGTAGAGCGTCGCAACAAAAATTAATGAAAGAGCTTCATGAAGACAAAGTCATCTGAGTAAAACTGCACTAAAAATGGACTCAAAAGGAAACAGACTACACCAAAGACTTCATGACTGTTCAGGCTTCATGGGAATTTAGTACTCTCAGGTTATATGATTTTCTGTGTCATCATGTAGTTTATACTACATGTTACCACCCTTGTTGTTTATGTGTTGTTATAGTTTTGAAAACTATTACACCTATATAAATCTAGGACACAACACTGAAGTTTTATGTACCTAGGGCTGGGTATTGCTCAAAAAATTTTGAGATTGGTACCGATACCGATACCAGTTCCTGAAAGATACTTTTTCCGATACCAATTTTTTGAAATCCATTTTAACAAGATTACATTACCTTAAAAAATTAAAAAAAATTAAAAAAAAACACATTACCTCATAAAACTTTTTTTTTTTTTTCAGTTTGTTCAGGTTTTTACAGACTCAATGACTCATCTCCTGTGCCACTGCACAAAGGAACAAAATGTAACCAACACAATAAATCAGTGCAAATAGTTTTAATAAAGTTCAAATAGTTTTCAGTGCAGAATGAACAGTTTTAAGTCAGTATGTGAGGATCACTGCTGCATGCTTAAGATCTTTAAATCACTCAGCAGTTTTTGTTTTTGTTTTAAAACGCATAGCTTAGACAGAATCATCATTTCTATTCACTTTCCACTGATTTAAGCAATCTGATGAGCATTAGCTGTTTCTAGTGCTGTCTGCCTGTGTTTTCTCTTCCGCGATCGCTGTTCTGACTCAGAGGAAGATCATTCGCTGCTCATATGTCAATCATATTACCATTATCATAACCCGCCCTGTCTCCAGTGACGAACGTGCATTACACCTCCAGAAAAACATTTACAGGGATGAAACATGAAGCTTAGAAACACGCGATTACGACAATATATGATTTGTATGTGATTTTCATAAGATTCTGCCTATTTATATAACAATACAGTGTGTTTAACATTACATGATAAATGCTAAGCAGGTGTAGCGATTAACTTGATATAAAAGGCTACAAATAACATATTTCTGCAACATTATATGACCAAAACCCTCATTAGATCGGAGGTTATTACAAACACTCAATGGTGGTTTAAAGTGAGTTTTGAGTAAAAACATAGTTTAAATTTTATAAATTGTCTTATGTAGCATGATGCTACAGTGTGAATGGTCACGTAACACACGTTTTCCTTGACGCCTCACGAGAGCCAATCACCAGCACATGATTTAGGCACATCAAGCATGCTGGACGCTTACTGGCTCACTGACGTTGACGAGATTAACCCCTTAGGCAGGGCTCCTGGCCAATCACAGCACACCTCGCTTTTTCAGACCGATGAGCTTTGTAAAAATCGACGCGTTTCAAAAAGGCGGGGCATAGAGGAGAAACAATAATGTACAGTATGTGGAAAATAATGTGTTTTTTTTACTTTAAACCGCATAAACACATTTCATTACACCAAATACACAAAATAATGTTCTTTTTAGCAGCATCATATGACCCCTTTAAGCCTTGACATGTGCTTGGTACTTTTTTTGGTGTAAATGTAATCCATTCTGAAGCTATAGTCTCATCAGTGCTCTATCAGGTCTTACTTTAATCAGCATATTTGTGATATTTGCCTTAAATTGATTTCTAGGACACTTTTTAACTTTATAAAGGGAAATATTTTCCTAACCTTACTAAATGTTCGTGTCACCATTGACGTCAAATTCTTAAATTTTATCGATACATTCAGTTAGAATAATTAGTAGGGCTGGGATTTGACAAATTTCACGATTCGATTCTCATTCACAAACTTGCGATTCGATTCAATTACCAATTCGATTCGATTTGATTCAATATCGATTATTTTGGAATCATATCAGGTACAGTACATGCCAAATTTTACAATGTGTACAGTACAATGTGTCCAGCGCATTTTATGGAGGACTGTTTCCTGATCCTGGTAGAGTAGACTACAATGCCGGCTGTTCTGACTCACAGACTGTAA
>NW_015649134.1:229778-231168 GCF_001515625.1 Sinocyclocheilus rhinocerous | reverse complement strand
CCGCGAGTGCAGCAGTCATTTGTCCGTCTAAAAAATGCACTGAATATGCGTTCTGTGTGAATGGCTTGGTTTCGGTTTTAACCTAATCAAGATCTTCTCTGCATTGAGCTTCTATATTTCTCTAATATTTTGAATGAAAAACGCAGCAGCGGCGCGTCTTGTGGGCTAGACTTACAAAACATTAAAATTAAAAAACGTCACTTACATCATCATCACCGCATCTAGTGCGCCACTTATGACGCTCCCTGACGCACTCCTAACATTCAAATGCACATGTTTATTTTAAATTCGACTAATATTCATTCTTTATTCATAATCTCCTTATCACAGGCAGGCACAGCACTCATTTCAGCATGTGTTCGTGTTTGTGTGTGCTGTCTGCGTCACTCATAGCACGTGCCTATATCGTGCGCTATATTGAAAAAATTTTCTATCATTATCGAAGAAGGTGTACCGTCGATAAATATCGATACCGTTTTATCGCCCAGGCCTAAGCTGAAGAGTTACAAATTTCCACTGGCATTAATATCAACACAAAAACCATGCGGAGGGAGCTTAATAGAATGGGTTTCCATGGCCGAGCAGCTGCATGCAAGCCTCACATCACCTAGTACAATGCCAAGCGTCGCATGGAGTGGTGTAAAGCACACCGCCACTGGACTCTGAAGTAGTGGAAACATGCTCTGTGTAGTGATGAATCACACTTCTCCGTCTGGCAGTCTGATGGGCGAGTCTAGATTTGGCGGATACCAGGACAATGTTACCTGTCTGACCCTTTTCTATTCCAGCATGACTGTGCCCCAGTGAACAAAACAAGGTCCATAAAGACATAGTTGGAGGACTCTGGTGTAGAAGAACTGACTGGCCAACACAGAGCACTGACCTCAACCCCACTAAACACCTTTTGGAGGACCTGTAATAGAGATTGCAATCCAGGACTTATTGACTAACATCAGTGTGTGACCTCACAAACGCTCTACTTGATGAATAGGCAAAAATTCCCACAGAAACACTCCAAATCTTATCTATGCACAATCAGCTTGTAACACTCCAAAGAGAAAGGAAAACTTGAAATCGCATCATATATAATTTAAGAGGGAAAGTAATGGCCAGGCACTGCTAATCAAATGCCGTTGATTAACTGATCATCAGCAAGTGCGAGCACCTCTATAAAATCAGAACTTTTGGCAGTTTTCTGGTCTGAGCCTTCATTGTATGTGTTAACACAATGCCATGAAGGAAATGCATCAGCAGTACAATTAGAAAAATATGGGACAAGTATGTTCGGCATGGTTTTCCATCTTGTTCTTTTTTTTTTAATATAAATTATGGCACGGTGTGATATGTCATGTGTTGTTGTTCATCTGAGGTTTTATTTTCCAAATTTTAA
>NW_015649134.1:216802-228667 GCF_001515625.1 Sinocyclocheilus rhinocerous | reverse complement strand
ATATAAATTATGGCACGGTGTGATATGTCATGTGTTGTTGTTCATCTGAGGTTTTATTTTCCAAATTTTAAGACCTGCCAAGGACCAGATTTTTTTTTTTATTATTATGTCCTGATTAGACATGTACATTCGGTAATGTGATATATCACGGTAATGAATATGCACAATATTATTATCGTGGGCACTTCTAAATACCGTGAATAATTATATATTACAAATTATTCCGAATTTTGAATGCATTTTAAGACTCCTTGTCCCATCAACTGGTCAAAATGCACAACACCGCTGTATGCTGCATGAAAGACGCGTATGCACTCTGATGTAAACAAGCGCGGACGAGAAGCACATGGCAGAACATGTGAGAGACGCTCTGGATGAAAGCGCACTTTCACTCTCTGACAGCAGATGGCGCTAAACTGCAGAAATAATACTATGACATATGTTGCGTGCCTTATTCTGTGTAAGAAGCCACATCATCTCACAGAAGGATTTATTTCAAACACTCGACTGACGTTATGAAGTGAGTTTGGAGTAAAAATATGTTATTAAATGTGGTATTTTCACATGCTTTCAGATGAAGCAGCATTTACTTCACAGAGCCGTAGTTCACTGAGAAGCTATGCAAACAGCTGTCATTATCGGGAACGATTTCTTCGATTTCATAATCACGCAATAAAATCGTCTGCGATTTTTTGCGTAACTTGTCAGTGAACTACGGCTTTGTGTAGTAAATGCTGCTCCATCTGAAAGCACGTGATGATTTACTGCTGATTACAGAACCGGCATTACTAACAAAATGCGCATGACAATCGCATTCGATTAATCGTGCAGCCCTAATAATGACACTAAACAATTCTGCACTAAGACTCCAACCACTTATGTTGAGATAGCCTGCATGTACTGTACACTGAATTCAAAAACCTTAATGAAGACTTTTTAAAACCACAAAAACTAAGAACTGACGAATTTAAAAATTGAACTGAAAGTTGCCAGCATAAGTTCCATTCAAACCAATTACAACAGAATTAAAAGAGCAGTGCTTCTTGCGGTGCAAGAATCTGCTGCTTTCACCCAATAGTCATGCATACTCAATAGAAAATACCATGGTAACTATAAGTTATGCCTAAATACCATGATTACTGCAGTTAATGTTACACTGTAAGACCATAATAAAAAATTTTTAAAAAGACATAGGATGTCTTCTATACAGTGAAGCGTTCAGAACCAGTGTTACTTCTCTTTATTGATGACAGTGACAGCTAATACCAGAGTACAACCGTTTTACTAACGTAAATATGGTATTTTGGCACCATGGTGAATTGTTGAAGAGAAACTGGGCGGTTTTGTGAATTGTACTCTCACCTCTGATCGGCAGAGTTCTCCAAAGCTCGACCTGGAGATCCGCTGCGTCGGCGGACGATCACACAGATCACTCCCGTCAGCAGCTTAAATGGCAGCGTCCACAGCCTGTAGAGGATCTGCAGGCGCTGGATCAAGAGGTGTTTGCAGGGCGATCTGAGATGGCTCTCCTTTTGGTTCTGGGTCAGGCGCAGCGGCCCATCAACATCAAACACACACTCTGCGTGAGCCACGGCAGGCGCGCGATACTTTAATCCGACGGTCTCTTTCCGTGCACTTTCTGTTGTTTTTAATGATGGATCAGCACTGTAGAACTCTGGCTAATTTTAATCAGACTTCCAGCAGAGACTGTTTCTCAACTTTTGCGCAAGGGCGCCGCCATCTTGAGGTGGACCCAGAATGCACCGCGCATTTGGGGGCGGGGCTATGTCTGAGGACGCCAACGAACACGTCACCTCTCGTTATGATTTTTCTTTACCTATTATAAATTAGTATTTCCAAAAGTTATGTTTAAAATAAAATAATTTGCTATTAACACCCGGTTTTCCCTAGTGAGCTTTCTATTGTTTTATATATATATATATATAATCACTAAAGGTAAAACCTCCAATAAAAAGACAACAAACAGTGAATTACAGGTCAGGTTACAGATTCAAAAGGACATTTTCAGATTTATTTGTCAGTGTTACATTTACATATTTCCCCAGCAATTACGTTGACCACAAGGCTATCCTGTTTTACAAGGCTGTTCATTCCAAAACTCCTCTGCTGCCTAGCTCAGTTTTCATGTCTTGAATGGTAGGAGGTGAGGTAGTCCTGGAAAATTAGAAGCAAAAGAGAAAACAGGAGCAAAACATCCATATGTTTCAGTCAGTGAATTAAGTCATACCACTTATCATTGTTAATGTTTCCCTTTTTTTGTATGTATGTATTTATTTTACCTATTAGGTATTACGATTAATATAATCTTAATCCAGCAACAAAGATCAACCAACCAATTTATTCCTAGAGGCCATCAAATATTAGGTAGAAACCACCTGTTTGAATGGATTTAGCATTCTCATAAATTGCTAAATAAAAAAAAATGGTAAAACATGTTTCATGTTTTAGAAACTTGGAAGAGTGCCAGCCATTGTTTTAAATACCTTTCTAGATTCAGCATTTTGATTGTTAGAATACTGGTGCAGAATAATAGTGTCAGTTCTCCCATGTCACTAATGACAAAGTGTTTGATTGATTTAGCAATTAAATTTTCAGTGTGTCACAGATCATTTGCTTTATATAACTATGAAATATTGTGGTCACACTTCAAACATCAAATTAAAAATCAGAGCAACTGGTGATTGCCACCTTAAAGTCATGTAGAGTCGATTTAATAACTTAAACCTATATCTATCTATCTATCTATCTATCTATCCATCCATCCATCCATCCATCTATCTATCTGTCTATCACACATACTTCATTGAGAATAATCAAACATTGTATTTTAAAATAATTAGCTATTTCTGAAAAAGTGCTTTGTGTATGGAGCACTGTACAGTACAAATGAAGCTGACGACTTGATTTTGCTTATTTCTAAGATGTCAAAGTTGTGTTTCCAATGAATAACATACGTCATGAAATCAAAGCTGTAGGGTTTGTGGTTAAATTAACTTTGGGTCTAAAACGATTTAAAACGAAATCGTCACCGTTTTAAAACGAAAACGCACTAGTGTAAACAGGGCTTGAGACTGTCGACTTGTGTTATTGTTCTCATCTGAGCTATTCCGCAAAGTGTCTGAAATTCCAAGTCTTTTACTTGATATTAAATAGCGCTCCATCGTGATAGCTGTTGAAACACTGTACCTAAGCACTGTACCTAAGCACGCCTAATTGACTAAATGACTGCCACATCAAAGTCTTCCCATGCCCTGACTGCACTGTCAGGGGTGATTCACGTCATGCCTACCAAGCCAGGCCCTGCTCGCGTCACACCTGCCAAGTCAGGGCCTGCTCACGTCACGCCTGCCAAGCCAGGGCCTGCTCACGTCACACCAGCCAAGCCAGGGCCTGCTCACGTCACACCAGCCAAGCCAGGGCCTGCTCACATCACACCAGCCAAGCCAGGGCCTGCTCACGTCACACCAGCCAAGCCAGGGCCGCCCCCCGTCACCCCAGCCAAGCCAGGGCCTGCTCACGTCACACCAGCCAAGCCAGGGCCTGCTCACATCACACCAGCCAAGCCAGGGCCTGCTCACGCCATGCCTGAGTCCCCGGCTAAGATGGGGATACCACACAATAAAAAGTATTAAAACAAAAAATTTATGTATTGAAATGTTACTTTTTTGAAGCAAGTTCGTTAAATGCTGTCCTTCCGTTAAAATATAGTTCCTGACAGCAACAGTAAACGGAATGTTCCGAACATGCCTCATCTAATGGAGCTTAAATAAAAACAGAGAATAGGAGCTCTTATCATCCGCTGTGTCATTTATTTTTTTAACACCATATATGATATTTTCTCACACACATACATCTGCTTATCTCTCAGCATGAGAAAACGTCTGTTTTCTGTCTTTTAGTTTTAAAACAGACCGATTCGCGGCACAGCGCGAGTTTTCAAGCGTCATTACAGTGTAGTAAACTGATGGACATACAGAATCATACCTGAAACAGAAAACTAATACATAATACAGTAATATTCCCTCCTCACTTCGGAAACTGTAGGCTTCCACACAGACGTGCACACACATCAACACATCTCCGCATGAGAAGCGTTTATTAGACGGGGGAAGGGCAGGGTCTCAAAATTAAAGATGAAAGATGCAACATAACGCCAGGAGGGGTCACTCATACTTCATTAAAGGTGGGTTAAGCGATTTCTGGTAGCCAATGTTGACATTTGAAATCACCAAAACAAACACGCCCCTACCCCAAAAGGGTCTCGCCCCTATTTTGATAGCTTCGCCCCACACATACGTACGCAACCTAGGCAACGATTAGTTCTGTGAACACACCGAACGCAAGTGGCGCGGCGCAACAAAATACTATGGAACTCATTATAATCAGTGATGCTGTCTACACCATAGATATATATACATATCTATGGTCTACATTGGATGCGGCGCGGCATGAACGCTCTCTCCTCCACATCATGAATAGACACGCCCCTTACTGCTGATTGGCTACAAGTTTGCTTTGCTAGTCGGCCCGAATCAGTTTTCTAAAGCATTTTTGAAAACTCGCTTACCCCACCAACAGGGATTGTTTGGTATGCAAATCATTGACATTGAGACTATCTATAGATAGATGTTTATAAAGAGTGCAGGATCTTTAAAGTGGGCAGGAGTCTCTGGCTATATTATGTAATCTTCTGTGTAAAAAAAAAACCCAACAATAAAAAAAAAAAAATTGTAAAAAACACACACACCTACAACATGAGGACACTAAGATGAGATTTTCAGATTCGACCTCCTCCTTTTTTCTCCTCTTAATAATGAATCATCACACACGCCTCTCAGTTTGAGCATATCTCTGAGTCACAACAACCTTGTGCAAAGAGGCTTTGATCTCAGAACAAAGGAAGAGTAATTGCAGAAGAAGACTCTGAGGGAAAATCAAAGTAATGTTCTACTGTTGTTGCTCATCTTATTTTCAGTTCTACCAAAACGCACACAAACACACACACACACACACACACACACACACACACACCCATGATTTGCCACAATATAAAGTGAAAGCCTGTTCACATGTGAAATAAAATCAAATGGAAATGTACAGACAGGGAGTTGTGACAAAACAAAATAGTTTCAGAACATACCCTAATAAGAACCTTAACCAGACCTTGTTGTGATTTGAATAGATTTTGAATTTCCTAAGCATACACATAATCTGTGTTCTTAAAAGCACTGGACATATGCACAGCAAACTTGGCAGTGTTAGGCCAACTCTGACAGAGTTGAATCTGTTGTGTGATGATGTGTTTGGATTGTTTATTTTAAATATGTTGTGCTCAAGTATCAAACTGATACTCTGGAATTATTTTTGTTGACCTTACCTGACAGATAGACAAAAACCTAAACTGCCCTGTTTAGAATTTGTTATGATCTAGAACAAATTCAAGTGAGCCTTGGAGATAACCATGCAAATATTTTATGATGTCAGTGTTTATTTCTTTGTAAAAACTGTTTAAAATTAAATATTAAATATAATTATTTTTATGTATGATATTTAAATTATATATCAAATATAATAAATAAATAAATATTCTATCATTCTATCTGTCAGACTTTTGTACCTGTTTTGCCCCATAGTCCTTCCTGTGTTTCCTTATTTGATCAAGTTCCTGTCCTCGTTTAGTTTAATTATGTTCCATTGATGTCACCTGTGTTCCCCAATTATCCCTTGTATTTAAGTTCTAGCCTGTGCCATTCTCGCTTGTCTGATATTGAATGTTCATCGTGTGCTACATGTGGTCTTGTCTGCCCTGTATACCCCGTGTTGGAAGGCTTAAAGACTGTGTTTACTGTGAATTATCCTGTGTCTCCTCGTACCTCGCGCATCAGTGTAGTACAACCGTGACATTATCAGAGCAGGGACGTGCACAGACATTTTGAGGGGCAGGGGCTCAAGTGGAAAAAAGGGCACTTCTCATTTATTTTAATTTTTTTCTAAACAAAACGTTAAATATATTAAAACAACTGACTTACCAATTTATTTTAATTCCTTCACACTCACCCAATTGTTTCATGGTGTTTCATTTTTTAACAGATGTCTACAAAATAATCAGTTCACAATGTTGTTATAATTACACTTACTGTACCAGGCACATGTACACACACAGGTTTGTTTTTGTGAATTGTGGGGACATTCCATAGGCATTGTAATACCTATATCATACCCATGTCATTATACAAATTTGTGTCCTCATAAATCACAAAAATGCGCGCGTACACACACACACACACTTACACACACTCACATACTTACACACACACACACATACTGATGGTGACAAGAAAAATTGTTTCACATTTGAGGGAGGGCTGTTAAGATCTATCAGCACACAACATACTAATAGAATGGATAGTTATTAGATGAGGAGCCTGAGATCAAAATTATGAAGTTATTGTTTAAGGCAGGACACTTCATTTAGTGTTCAATTTTGAGATTTTGGTCTATTTTGCTTCCATGTCTTCTTTTGCTCTAATAGAAAGGAAATTTCTAAAATACACATTAAGGTGTTTGTTTTAAGCACCCTCGTCTGTTTGCAAATGTAGATTTCTTCTAAATTAACCAAAACAAGTTATCTGCATATTTAAACATAACATTTCAAGGGAAAAGACTCTTGAAGTAAGTCATTAACTAATAACTGGGGAAGTTCTGTGGTGATATGCTTTAGTTATTTTGTTTATCCTATTAATCTGCAATGCCTTGTGTCAAATGTATGCAAATTAGTGCATTTTAATTACTTAATGCCTGATTTGCATATCAATGTAGCAATTCTGATGATGTTATTAATTTTACTATATTCAGCTGTAATTTCTACATTAAGTTAGCCTCTATGCCCATGATATATTGCCTTAGCTAAATTTTAGCTAACTTATTACATGGTAGCTCATGAGTCATAGATGTTAGCAAGACCAATTAATTATGTTGCCTTTTGGATAATTAGCTGTAAATTCGAGGCACAGGTAGCTTATTCTGTTGTTTATCACCACTCCCCACCACACCAAGACAAACACAACTGGAAAGGGAGGGAGAGAGGGCTTCACTTCTGTGCCTCTCTGCCTGTCTGTAATGTGACGATTGTGTGCTACACTGCTGTGCTGCGGAAACGCGGAGGGGAGAAAGGCATCGGAACTCGACAGAGTCTCAACTAGGGCTGTGAATCTTTGGGTAGACAAGGGTCGATTCGATTCACGATTCATAGGTTTTCGATTCGATTCAAGAATGATTTTTGCAAATTTAGAACGATTCAATTCGATTCGATTCACAATTAAATTCGATTCGATTCGATTATAATGATTCGATTTTGCATTCTTTAAGTGCATTCACAGGATTATTTAAAATGCTTCCCCTAAATTCTTTAAATGCTTAGTCAGGGGGCAAATTACACAGCAGCCTTTATGGTTACAGAAGCATAGGTTAGAGAAAAAAAACCCACTTTTGCCCATTGTTAGATGCTAGTTTAATGATGCTATAGCATGATATGGCATACGTAAAAATTTATGTAAGCCACGATTTAAAAAAAGAGTTTTAAAAGTATTATGTATAGGCTAACATTTTGTCACACCCAACAGATTTGTGAACAATATTTGAGAGAAATAGGCCTTTTGTGTACATAGAAAAAGTCTTAGATCTTTGAGTTCAGCTCATAAAAAATGGGGGCAAAAACAAAGTGTTGCGTTTATAATTTTGTTCAGTGTATATTAGGGGTGTGCGATATTGACAAAAAATATAACTCGATAATTTCTGGGATTTCATCAATAACGATAATAAATTATTATAATTAGCATATTTTGCTGAGTGTGTTATTGTGCTGATATCTGATAAGGATAAGGTTGATAAGGACTACCGTGGACAGCTGATTCCTAAAGCTTTTGATATTCTACATATTCTGTGTGGTGATCAGTTCACAGCAGTGATAGAAATTAATCTTTTCCAGTAAGTTTAAATACATTATTACCTTTTATGGGCATTTTTACCTTTATAAAGCCATTTTTTCTAAAAGTGTGCATCATCTTTTCAAATTTTTTACTTGAATCAGTCAATTAGAATAATAAGTCATTTGGGCTGTTACCAAGCAAATGAAATCAGTATTGACAAAATTCATCTTTGCAATGCAGAGGAAACACAGAAGCTACATCTGAAGTGGCATTTAGATGCATTTACACACTGTTTAATGCAGAACATGAATTCTTTAACCTGCAGTTACAAATGCATTAATACCGTTTTGATATTTTAAACATAAAACGTTGAATACTGATATTTGAAATAATTTTTAAAAAAATGAAAAGATATTTTAAATGTGAAACTAAAACCGCCATTAGGTGGCAGCAAGTCACTGTTAATAAGTGAGTCATTGCGCTTGAACCGAACCATTTAAACGGTTGATTCATTCAAGAACGAAACACCGTTATGTTGCTCAGAGACACAAATTGGAATTATATTTGTTGGCGAAATAGAGCAAAAAACAGTCAATAGTGTGTCTAACGTAAGTGTCTTAATATTAACCTATATAATCTAGTGTGTCATTCAAGATGGCGCCAGATAGTGTGTTGGCTTGCCGTCGCTCTGCGTTTAGGATGTCTGTACTTTGTTTGTTTGTTTTACTTTTATGTTTTATAAATTGCTTGAATTGCTCACAGTTGATTTCTGACCGTTTTACATTGTTGAGCCTTCGATCTGCTGCTTTGGAGATGTGTAGCCGGAATTTGAATATGAAATTATTCGCTGAACAGTCATGCACGTTCCAGTCGCCAATGAAAGCCTGTCATGAAACTGGTTGCGTGTGCTGGAAGAAGAGACGCCGCAGGAGACGGGGCACGCGGGCTGGAGTTTTGGTAAAACTTAAGAATCTGAGGATCCTAAACGGAAGTTAGACCAGCGGCAGAATTGTGGCCTTCCTATCTGATACATGTTCTCCCTGACACATCAACACTATTGCCTTGGACTACATGGAGAGGGACAAGACGCGGAGGTGTGGTGCACTCAAACTTGTGTCCTGTGAGACGGGCCGAGTCAACGAAGCTAAGTGGTTCTTCTTCTAATCGTTCCATTGTATCAACCACTGTGCATATGGCTTTGATAAATGCACGTTCAGTTGTCAACAAAACATTCATCCTGAATGACTTTTATGTAACACATGGGCTGGACTTTCTTTTTATTACTGAAACTTGGTTAAATGACGCTGATACGAGCCCTTTTGCTGAGCTTTTACCAAGGGGATGTAACTACTTAAGTACTTCGAGGAGTAATCGTCGGGGTAGAGGCTTGGCTGTTATTTTTAATAACATGATTAAGTGCAAGTTACAGCCTGTTGAAAGTTTCAAGAGTTTTGAAGCTCAATTAATGAAGATTGACTTGCCCTCGCCAGTGATTTGTGCCTTGATATATAGGCCTCCTGGCTATAATAAGAACTTTCTCAATTAATTTTATGAGTTTTTAACTGTGGTCATTCCATCTGCAGAGAGGATTTTGATTATGGGTGACGTTAATATCCATGTCTGTTGATCCGGATAATCCCATGGCCAAATAATATTTGAATTTAGTTGATTCTTTTAATTTATTTCAAAGTGTTTCTGGACCTACACACGATCATGGGCATAGACTTGACTTGGTTTTCTCATTGGGGATAACGATAGAAGATATCTGTGTTGAAGAAATGGCTATCTCGGATCATATGCCTATTAGGTTTAATCTGTCTTTTGCAACAAATGTATTCTGTTATCAGCCCCCTTCATTCTTGTCCCGGGTTATTACTACCTCCACACCTAGAGCCTTTTCAACTGCTTTTACTACTGAATTACCCTTTCCTACTGAGTTTACAATGATGCATCCTATAGGACCTGATGAATTGGTAAACTCTTTTAATCATGTTTGCTCAGAGACCTTGGATAATGTTGCACCTTTTAAAATGAGATGTCATAAAGTTAAAAACCAACCTTGGTTAAATGATGTGACTCGAAATATGAGGCAGGTGTGTCGGCGTGCAGAGTGTAAGTGGCTTAAAGATAAATTGCAAGTATCTTATGATATTTTTAGAGAGTCTCTATAAATCTATCAAAATGCTGTTAAAGCCGCTAGATCTTCATATTTTTCATGAATTATATCGCACAATTCAAATAGCCCGAAGGTATTGATTTCAATCATAGATAAAGTATTGAGTCCATCTATTAATTTATTTCCTACTCCATCTAAGGATCTGTGTGAGAGTTTTTTTTAAGGTTTTTTTATTGATAAGGTTAATTGCATTCGGCCGGATATTGTGCCTGTAGGGAATGTTGTAGCCAACAAAATTAATCCGTCTCATTGTTTGAGTAAATTTGAATCGATTACATTAGCTCAGTTGGAAAATATAATATTGCATTTAAAGCCGACTACTTCTCTTTATGACATTCTCCCATCCTGATTGTTTAAGGAGGTGGTAGACACTATTGGTACCAGTATATTATCGATTATTAACAGTAGTTTATTTCATGGCACTGTACTGTTGGGGTTTAAGCATGCTGTTATTGAACCAGTCTTAAAGAAAATGAACTTAGATTCACAGGATTTTAAAAAATGTAGGCCTATATCCAAATTGCCTTTTATGAATAAGATTTTAGAGAAAGTTGTCCATAATCAACTTGTTGACTTTTTGGTTGGAAATAACATAATGGATATTTTTCAGTCTGGATTTAGGACCAAACATAGTACAGAATCAGCATTATTAAAGGTTACAAACGATATCTTGTTAAGTATTGACTCTGGGAAAAGTGTTGTCTTAATGATGTTAGATTTAAGTGCAGCCTTCGATACTTTAGATCATGTGATTTTAATAGAACGCCTTAGAGATTATGTTGGGATTAAGGGTGTAGCCCTTAAGTGGTTTTTCTCTTATCTGCATGACAGGACATGCTCAGTTAAAATTGGAAATTATGTTTCGGCATCTACGACTATCACTTGGGGGGTTCCTCAGGAATCAATTCTCGGTTCGACTTTATTTTCATTATATATGTTACCCTTGGGGTTAATTTTTAGGCAATACAATATTAATTATCACTTGTATGCTGATGATCTACAACTGTATTTTCCTTTGGACTGTGATGGATGTACATCTTGTTTGGCTGTACAAGTGTTTGACTGAGGTAAAGGGATGGCTAGCAAATAATTTTTTACAACTAAATGAGGATAAGACTGAGTTTATTATGTTTGGGAACAAACAAGCTTGGAAATGACCTGATTGAAAGTTATGGACCTTTGTCCAGTAATGGTTATGTGAAGAATCTTGTAGTAATTTTCGATTCTGAAATCCGCTTTGATCGTCAAGTTAAAAGCGTTGTGAAATCAACTTTCTTTCAGTTAAGAAAATTGTCTAAACTGAAATCCTTTCAAACAAGGACTTGGAGACTGTTTTGCATGCCTTTATTTCCACACGGCTGGATTATTGTAATGCTCTTTATCTAGGCATAAGTGAATCCCTGGTTGCTCGTCTTTGTCACACCCCTGTGGACTGTTGATTGTGGTTTCTCCCTCTGTGTCCTTATTTGGTTGTTCCTGTTCTAATTATCCGTGGATCCTCGGCATCCCCCTGGCTCGTTGGCTCTCCGTCTCCACCTCGGGCTCCTCCTCCACCTGTTCCGCCGCCGTTGGTCGGCCCCCTGGAGTCAGCAGCCATCCCTCCTCAATGGCTCCTCCCACCGTTGGTTCCACCGTGGGCCACTGTTATGGCTGTGGCCTGGGTCCTGCTGAGCTCCTCCTGCTCCGGGTCCCTCATGTCTCCTCCCTGGCTCCTCCCTCCTTCGTCGCCCCCCTGGTCTC
>NW_015649134.1:212861-216511 GCF_001515625.1 Sinocyclocheilus rhinocerous | reverse complement strand
CAGAAAAACACTGGGAACAAGTGGAGGGAAACGGGTAAAATCCATGGAATAAGAGAAAAAATTTATTGTTGTGCCTTTGGATGTCAGAATCCGAATGCAAATAATTTTTATATAATACTGTCATCAAAGATGCCATTTGAAGCTAAACGCAGACGTTTAAACGGACAAACTATGAATGAAACCTGCTATGATTACCCTACTTTAAAGCATAAATTAGATTTAAACAAAATGTCTATATTATTGTCACACCCCTGTGGACTGTTGATTGTGGTTTCTCCCTCTGTGTCCTTATTTGGTTGTTCCTGTTCTCATTATCCGTTAATCACCTCATTGTGCTCACCTGTCTGCCCCTCGTTATCTGCCCTATATTAGTTCCTATCTCTTGTATTCTAGTATGTCGGTTATTGTGAATGTTACCCTGTGTGTGTATGTATATGTGTGTGTGTGTCTCACCTACCTGAATCTGCCTTGTTGTGTCTACATTAAAAGTCATTATTGGAATCCTCATCGTCCTCGTCATCCTGCCTGCCTCCACACACCGTGTCGTGACCAAAATCTTCGGTATGTCCAAAATGCTGCTGCAAGAATCTTAACAAACACCAGAAAACGGGATCACATAACGCCTGTATTGATCTCTCTTCACTGGTTACCTGCAAAATACAGAATACAATACAAGGTGTTAATGTTTGTCTATAAAGCATTGCACGATCAGGCTCCTGAGTATATAAAGGACATGTTAATCTCTTACCAGTCTCAACGTCATCTGCGCTCCTCTCAGAATATGCTCCTAACCGTCCCACGGTCCCGGCTGAGGCGCAGTGGAGACCGCGCTTTTTCTGTTTGCGGCTACTGCATTCTGGAATGTGTTACCATTATCTATAAAATCCTTGGCAAGAATGGACATTTTTAAATAGGACTGGAAGAACTACTTATTTTATCAAGCTTTCAACGTTTGATTAGGTCGGAGAATTGTGAGGGATTGGCTGTATGTTTTTTCTTGATGTTATGTCTCATTGTTATTTTATGTTTGCATGAATTTTAGTATTATTATTTATGGACAGCACTTTGGTCCATTTTAATGGTTTTGAAAGTGCTTTATAAATAAAGGTTGAGTTGAGTTAACCTTGTTTATTGAACTGCTGTATAAAGTCTATATGAAATTATATAAATATATACATTTCTGCCCCCATATCTTGAATTTTGTTATTCTAAATGCATTTTAGTAAACTGAATCATGCAGTGTAAGAATGCGCACTGGTCTAACCTAGGCTTCCTATTGCCTTAGCTAAACTTTAGCTAACTTACATGGTAGCTCTCATGATGGATGGATGTTAGCAGACAAATTAACTATATTTGCCTTTTGTCTTTTGGATAAGTAGCTGTAAATTCGAGGCACAGGTAGCTTAGTCTTTTGCTCATCACCACTCACCTCTAACCAAGACAAACACAACTGGAAAGGGAGGGAGGGCTTCACTTCTGCGGCTCTCTGCCTGTTTGTGATGCATGTGTGCCGATCAATGTGTGCTACACTGCTGTGCTGCGGAGACGCGGAGGGGAGAAAGTCTCAACATTTCCCAACCCGACCCGACCTGATATTTTGATTTTTTTATTTGTTTGACAGAAAAAGCTGTGCGCAAACAGAAACACACATGCACACATATATACATATATTCATTTATTAAAAAAAATTTTAAAAGGGGCACTTTCTCTCAAGGAAGAAAAAGGGCAGGTGCTTAAGCTCCCTTTGATGTCTATGTGTGCACGTGCCTGGCCACTGAATTATTCTATGAGAAATGCATATTCCATGAGATATAGGTCCCATCCTGTCTCTGCAATAAAACTACTGGCTGCTGTCACAAAGTCACAAAGCTCAGATTTTAGATTTTCAGATTTTTAGATTTTCAGATCTTTTTATTTTATTTTATTCTATTTGTTTTGGTCATGTGGTCTGTATGCAGGATCATTGAACAGTGTGTATACTGAAACTGAGATTTGTGTAATATCCTTCGACCTGTATAGTCCTGTGAGGGTGGAGCCTATTCTCCCCCCCCACACACACACACAGTATACTAAGCAAAACACTTCTCTGTACTATTTGCATGGGTCTACGGACAAATAATAAATTGCTGACTTTCTCCACTGGTGCATGTACAGATGCTTTTTGCATAGTTACTGAAGTCATATATTTCTAAGAACGATCTCTAGGCAATAATTAGGTTTGGCCATTAATTATTTGTTTTGCAAGCACGCAATTTTGCGTTTAAAAGACGTCTATTAGAGTGTCAAAACGAAAACACAGATACTTACAAGACCAAATAGGAATGTCTTTTATCGTTTGTTGTATGCCCGCTGCTCTCAGACAAGTAAACTTAGTGCTCTCTCCTGTAAAAAAAATTCAAAACACAACACTGATCTCTAACTCTCATGTCTCGCGTTGCCAGTAGTCATGTCTCAGTAGGGCTACAATTGCCATCTAGCGGTTGGGAATTGTAATTGCATTTTTATTTATAAAATGAAAGACAGCCGAATATCAATAATATCATATAATGTGTACGAATGTAACATTTAACAGCTTGTGGGATGCATGACATCATATTATCAAATGCAAGTAAACTTTTGAAACATTTAAATTAGAATTATTTTTGGCATAATAAATAATGCTATATTTAATAATGCTGTAAAATAATTAAATAAAATATAAAATAATGCTAATTTAAATGGTTTTAAAAGTTTATTTGCATTTAATAAGAAGCTGCGTGGGCGAAAATTACATGTAAACAATTTTAAGGCTATCATGGCTATGCTCATCGCTGGTCTGGTTACTGGCTTTGTAGATATTATTGACACTGCAAACATGATGGGATATCAACCATCTCATGCGCTGCCTGGCCAAAAACGACAGTGAATCAGGTCTGACTATAAGTGGGCTACAGATAGCCGCTTTGACTACGAGCTAAATCGTGGCTATGCTCAGGCTACGTATTGAACATGTCAAAGAAATGAAACCAAACACCTTGTAAACGCTGTTACTTTGCTTACATGATGGAATATCATACATCTCACAAGTTATTTTGCCAAAAAACGACATGAAACCAAATTCAAGGTTATTTGGGCTAGATGTGGGTTACACATAGCCGGACTATATCGGGTCTATACTTAACCGAGACATTGAAATGACGGCTATTGCTTGCTGGGTCTATTCTAATAGCTAATTGAGTATTAAAAAATAAATTAATTGTATCAAACGTATTGCTTGAGCATTATGATGTAACAAAAGCATGTAAGGGATATACCAGAGAAATCACAGAAACAGTTGATCGCACTTATAAGCCAGTCGTGACTCGTGAGCTGAGAGCGCCCAAACCTTATATCTCATTCGCTAAATTCACTTGAACAACGATTATAACAACCTCTCATAAGACCATTGCATTTGTGCATATTATAGCTCCGTTGACGAGCATCTCCTGCACCTCTCATATCGCATATGATTTCCAGTTCTTTAGAATGTTATGCAATAACCTGTTAAATAAACTATGAGTCCATGTTCCTTTAGTAGGCTATCAGTCAAGATTTAAACTGTAAACATAATTTGCCCAGTCCTTCCCAGCAAGCAATAGCCGTCATTTCAACGTCTCGGTTAAGTATAGACC
>NW_015649134.1:199612-212800 GCF_001515625.1 Sinocyclocheilus rhinocerous | reverse complement strand
TTACAGGGTGTTTGGTTTCATTTCTTTGACATGTTCAATACGTAGCCTGTGCGTAGCCATGATTTGGCTCGTAGTCCGAGCGGCTGTCTGTAGCCCACCAAATATAATGCTAATTTAAATGTTTCAAAAGTTTACTTGCATTTGATAATATGATGTCATGCATCCCACAAGCTGTTATGTTACATTCATACACATTATATGATATTATTGATATTCGGCTGTCTTTCATTTTATAAATAAAAATGCAATTACAATTCCCAACCGCAGATGGCAATTGTAGCCCTACATGAGACATGACTACTGGCAACGTGAGACATTAGAGTTAGAGATCAGTGATGTGTTTTGAATTTTTTTTTACATGAGAGAGCACGAAGTTTACTTGTCGGAGAGCAGCGGGCAACAACAAACGATAAAGGACATTCCTACTTGGTCTTGTAAGTATCTGTGTTTTCGTTTTGACATGTGTTCATTATTTATCTATATTATTTGTTATCATGTTTAGGAACTGTGACATTTTACCCAAATTTAGCCTTGTTTTAGCCTAGATCTATATTCACCGTCTATTAGACGTATATATGTAGTCGTTTAATAGCCGTCTAATTGATGACTAGTCTATAAATGGGCTATGATTAGACATCTATTAGATTTTCACTAACAGCCCAAATTTAGCCTAGTTTTAGCCTAGACGTCTAATAGACGTCTTTTAAACGCAAAATTGCTTTCTGGGTTGAGTCTTTACTACAGTATATCTTTATTTAATGTTGGGTGTTATTTGAAGAAGGCGCGCTAAGGGAAGAATGAGGGTGATTAAAACTCCATGGTCATCCCATGAATTTCAATGGAATTCAATGGAATTATAAAGACAAATGGAACACAAGTAGCTGTAAACTTGCTATATGGACCAGGCGTGGCATGGATGATTAATAAATGAATTAGTCACTGCGCTTTTTAATCCGAGACGGTAAGAACTCATTATTTTAGATATATTTTTTAGGATATTGCTAAAATAATATACACTTCAGAACATCTAAATATAGAACTAATCTGCATCAGTAGGGTAGACTGAGTACATTTGAGACGTGCACAGTTGAAACACCTTAAATAACTTGCATACACAAGACCCCCAAGCTGTGATTTTTGCTCCACACATGTGTATCAGTGTTTTCTTTGATCGTGGGAAATATGAAATGTGTGCGTCTTTTCACTCCGAAAATATCGGCAAAATTTTTTTTACAAGATGAGATTTTCATTTCCCCATGTCCTTTCCACAATGAATAGCTTATTATTCTTTTATGATCGTTAAACTTCCCATATATCATTGCAAACGTTAATCTGTGCTCTAAAAATAGACATATTTTATGACATTGTGCCATGCAAGGTCTTTTCATAATCTAGAGAAACGTGCGAGTATGTCAGTGGGGTACGGTTGAGACACAGTGTATCAACTGTACCCGGATTGGTGTCCTATTGCTTCACATGCTGTTTAGTTGTACAGTGTTATGATAATAGGTTAAAAGTCACATTTACACACATGCTACGCAAATTCTGTTAAAAAATGATATTTGTGATATTTTAACTGTCTTATTAATGGACATGTTTTCTAACATGAATGTTAAAAGGATTACATAGCATTTTAAGAAACATACAAGGTGGTAAAGTGGGTACAGTTGATACACCCTTTATAGGTAGCTATGTATACAGTAACAGTTCAATCATAGAAAATAAAATGAATATTCTAAAGCTGTGTGTGTTTGTGTACTGGTATTACCTACACTGTAAAATCCAATAGTTTACCTTACTTAGATTTAATTAGTAATCTTTACTTAGTTGTTATACTTACTAGGTTTTATTAAGTTACAGCTACTTTCAAGGCAAATAAAACAATTTACTTACTGTTTTGAGTGACACTTACTTAAAATATTCAAGTAGCCACACTGCAGTTATCTTTCACTAGTTGCATTCACTCGTTTCCCAGTCATCATGAATGTTGAATTTTCAATACAACTGAAATATTTGAGAGAACATCACATAAGCTAACTTCATAAATTGATGTTGATTTTCCTAAAATGTGTTTTTTTTTAAACTCACCATTATAGTGAGTAGCGTTCCCTTTGGTTGGGCACTTGGAGCTTGGTTTATATTACTATAATTTTCTTCCTCTTAATGCAGTAATGCATCATGAAGTCAGAGTTATTTGATTTCAAGAGAAGGAGAGTAATAAATAGGTTGGTTTTAGAGAATGATCTATCTTCTAAATAAAGCATTAGTCTGTTTTTTTGTGTTTTTTAATGAATTTTTTATGTTTCATATTTTATAAATACCTTGAGATGCTTTTCATTGTGTTTATATAATCCTTAAATAGTGTGTGGTAATATGCTAAAGTCACACACAGACTTAAACATTCAGCACGTGACCGCAATGCACTCTGGGAGTCAGTGAGTAGCTATACTAAGTCATGAGTAAACCTAAATGAAAGGATCAAGTACCCCTTACAGTTCTTTTTTAGTTACTAGAACTCTTGTGTAAGTAAACTATACTAACTAAGCATCTGTCAGTACAACATACTATTCCTATTTCACTTTACTTAGTTTTTTCAAGGCAATCGGTTTGCATGCTTTTTTTAAGTAAGCCCAACTAATTAGATTTTACAGTGTACGTTATGGGGACCAAATGTCCCCACAAGTATAGTAATACCAGTAAATTATAACCTTATGGGAACATTTTTTCGGTCCCCATGAGGAAACAAGTTTATAATTCATACAGAATGGTTAAAAAATGTAAAAATGCAGAAAGTTTCGAGTAATGGGTAGATTTAGGGGTATGGTTATAGAATATACGGGTATGTATATTGTTATTTTTACTGTTATGTTTACATTTATACTGTTTGCCATATCTTTTCTAGTGTTAAATATGTGTTCCTATTTGTTTAACTGAATCTGAATTAAATAAAGCAAATAAATAAATCTGATTTTTTTAAAAGAATTGCACAACTGTAATTTTGTAATTTATTACATTTGGGTGAATGGGTGTCTCAACTGTACCATGGTACTGTTTCAACTGTACACCATATTGGTACAGTTGAGACAAAAATGCACCTTATGTTTATGACCTAATTGTGGAAAATATAACCTACTTATGGCTATTATCAATTTATGATATTTTAGTACATAAGCAAAAGAAATATCATGTGAAAAATCACTTCATTTCAGCATCTAGTTTTTGTGTAGTGATGAAAAAAGCAGAAAGTGTCTCAACTGTACTCAGTCTACCCTACTGGACATAAACATGGTGTCGGATCTCTAAATAAACTGAATTTAAAAAAAACCTAACTAAACTAAAACTAAAACTACTCCCAAAATCTGAATAGCTTGCTATGCTTCACATTGTACCGGTACTTACCATTGAAGAGACAATACGTCTTAATTACTATCTCTTAGTTCCACCTTAAGA
The DNA here is from genome assembly GCF_001515625.1 of Sinocyclocheilus rhinocerous. Classification (NCBI taxonomy): domain Eukaryota; kingdom Metazoa; phylum Chordata; class Actinopteri; order Cypriniformes; family Cyprinidae; genus Sinocyclocheilus; species Sinocyclocheilus rhinocerous. Next base: position 209,350 of record NW_015649134.1, on the reverse strand, counting down.
AATACACTTGACATGTTTTGAGAGCACGAGCGAGCTGCAGCGGATCTGCGCTGTGTCTCTACTGCCCTATATAAACCCATACGCGCTGCATAGAGTCAGCGAACAGCTCCGTGGTGGTGAAACAACACGTTACTTAAACGTCAAACATTGACAAAGAAGGCAACCCACAATGGAGAGAATATCATGGACACTTTTTCTGCTCTCTCTCACATATCTAGAAGGATCTTCGCAAGATTTCGAACAGACCCAGTTCATCTGCACGTCCGTGCCCAAGGATATGGACCTGTGCGCAGCCACTATGCAGAACAGTGGACCAGCGGAGGATCTGAAGACCACAGTAATGCAGTTAAGGGAGACAGTCCTACAGCAGAAGGAAACTATAATGAACCAGAAGGAGACGATCAGGGAACTAACTTCGAAGTTGAGCCGCTGTGAGAGTCAGGGTGTTCTGGAGCCCGTGGCCGGAGGTCGGGGGAAAGAACCGGGCAAAAACACAATGGGAGACGTGTCCCGCGGGCAGACAGATACTATAGCCCAACTTGGGCAGACTTTAGCCACGCTTAAACAGAGATTGGAAAACTTGGAGGTATTTATGACCTAAAGATTTGGACTTTTCAGCTTAAGACGTGTGACTCCATCTAGTCTATTCCTATAATTCATATGCTAGAGTCCTTTAGACGCAAACTCGTGCAATGCATGACAGAATTACTTAAAATTACTATTTTATATGATGTGAGTATTTTTAATGGGGTCGAACGACTTGTGTGGAGGTCTTTGACAGATTTAGTCAATGTCACAGGTTCACGACAGGCTGTGCTAATCCTGAAATTGGCTTATCTAGTCTCTTATAAATTTCCCATGCGTGCGTTTTAAAGTATTCGTTTGAATACCCCTGTCCTGTTTTCCCGTAGCAGTACAGCAGGAACAACGGCTCTGTCCAGGCGAACAGCCTTAAAGATCTGCTTCAAAATAAGATCGATGATATGGAGAAGCAGGTGCTCTCCCGGGTCAATACTCTGGAGGAGAGCAAACCCGGGCAGAAGAACGACACGGATCAGCGCAATCGAGTGGAGTCAACACTCACCTCCTTACATCAGAGAATTAACGACCTGGAGAAAGGTCAGAGATCTCATTCCATGAGAAATTTTACTTGTATGTAATATAAATAATAAATATGAACTACTAGCTACAGTAATGATGCGTTTGAGAAGCATGACTGGAAGGTATTTATTGTAAAACACCAATGTTTAGGCGGTGTAATGTCGCATAGAATGGCGTGGGAGGGGGAGCTGCATTAGGCTACTTAGCATATTGAGCCCATAATCCACAAATGTGATGTAGCCTAATAATAATAATAGGATAATTAGAGCTCACGTCCTTTTCAAAGCAAGTAGCATAGGTCTTGTCTGCATAGCTGCGTAAAGTTTGCTGCTCAAAGCGCAGCCTGCTTAACCAACGCAGCACGCGAGAGATTCAAAGAAGTGTTATTTTTCTACTTCATTACTATAAACACCAGTTTCACAAATTGCAATAAATATAAATAATGTACTATGCATATATGCACATACAAAATAAGTATAAAAACGGCATAAAAAGAAAGAACACAAAAGAATGGCAAATTTCTGCCTGCACCGCACTTTAAAATGTGTTTGGCTGGTTTAACTTTAAGTTGTCGATGTGACCCCTGAGTAAAACCTGTTAATTGATAGAGTAGGGGGTGTGGCATAAAAGTAATTTACAGTAGTATAATGAATAGTCCAAGAATAATAATTACGGTCACTTAAGCATTAGAGAAGTAGATTCAAGCAATGGAAGCATTTGGAAGCCTTTGTTTATGAGAAGTCTTTGTCGAATAGATGTAGAGAGAGATTTCATTTAGAGGGAGAGAGAGTGTTATAAACCCTAACAGTCAATACATTTTACTCTGCAGGTTCAAAAGGTACCAGGCCACTGGACAAGTATCAGATAACATTCCCCTTAAGAACAAATTACATGTATGCTAAAGTGAAGAAAAGTCTACCAGAAATGTATGCCTTCTCTTTCTGCTTGTGGATAAAGTCCAATGCATCACCCGGAATGGGAACACCCTTCTCCTATGCTGTTCCTGGACAAGCTAATGAGCTTGTTCTCATAGAATGGGGGAACAATCCAATGGAGATTCTCATAAATGACAAGGTAAAGTGTCAAAAATAATAATGCAACTATGTAATGCATAACATGATTGTAAGTGGCAGCAGTAGGGCCTATAGATATATCTCAGTGTGTAACTCTGAGCTTGCTTAGTAAATGCTGAGGTCTGTTCATTTAAAAAATGTAGTCTTTTTGCACTTGTAAACAGAAGAGCAATAAAAAATAATCCATAGTGTAACTTTATAGGTTGCAAAATTACCTTTCGTCATCAATGATGGTAAATGGCATCACATCTGCATCACATGGACGACTCGTGATGGAGTATGGGAGGCATTTCAGGATGGTGTTCTGCGTGGAACTGGAGAGAATCTGGCACCTTACCATCCAATAAAACCCAACGGTGTACTAGTTTTAGGTCAGGAGCAGGTAAGACTCAGAAGTATGCCTATTAGGTTTATGTAGTCTTTATGTAGAAAATATCAGTTATTGACCTTAGCCACCAGCAAAAGTAAATCTATCGGTCATGGTTATTTAGACTTAACTGGTTTGACTGCTGTTTAGTAACCTGATATTTTCCATTTGGATGTTTTTTTGTTCTTGCAGGACACACTTAGTGGAGGTTTTGATGCAACCCAAGCCTTTGTTGGTGAACTGGCAAATTTCAATATATGGGATAGAAAATTAACAGCTGGAGAAATCTACAACCTGGCAACCTGCAACAACAGAGCACAAGCTGGAAATGTGTTATCATGGTCGGAAAGTAATATCGACGTGTTCGGTGGAGCCACTAAATGGACTTTTGAGCCCTGCCGTCAACTCAACTGAACTGCAAAGTGGGGGCCATAGCCAATCCCAGATCCATGTTTCTAGTTTTTGTCTTTCTTTTACTCAGTTTGACATTCGTGAAAAAGAAGAGTTCTTGATAAAACAATTAAAGGTACTTTAAGAGTAAACCTGGGGTTTCTATGAATACCTGAATATTTCTGTGCAAAACTAAGATTTTTTTGTTTGTTTTTGTTTTGATAAAATAGTTTCATGTTGGTTGTTTTGCAAACCTCAATGTGACAGTGTTATGCCATGTTACATTTAGTATTAGATTCTTTTTTGCTGCTTTATTTATTTATTTATTTGGAAGTGGACAGAGTTTTTTTTTTTGGGGGGGGGCAGCAGCTGAAGAACTGTCTTTTTGCAGCTTTTGGACAGTAAAGCAACAGTGCATCAGAATGTACCTCTTGTGTTTACAAGACTTCACAAAGCCAATCACAAATTGTAAAATGATTTGTTATCTGAACTTAATGGTACCCCACTCTCACCGGATCTTGCACTGTGATGGATTTGAAAACAGGACAGGAAAAAGTATTTATTTATTTATTTGGAAAAGAATGGTTTAAGATGACACTTCCTTCATGTTTCCAGTGATCTTACCAATGTTTCTGTAAGAATGTCATTTAGTTGCCAACATGCTTACAGCCTGAGTGCCTTGAGCTGATGTATCAGTTCAGCACATACTTTAAGTTTGCTTACTCATTGTGTATTGCTTTCTTTTTGCTTTTGTTGATTAATTGTTTTTATGAAATGTGTTTAACAGCAATTGTTAAAGCTCTGGTGTGTTTTGGCAATAACTGGTGTATTTGTATTCATTTCTAGGAATGTTATTCGTACAATAACAGCATGAATTATCAAATGCTGCAACACCAACATCAGCTTATCCTATTGTTTTGGGTCGGGTTCTTTTTTTATTTACTGTATTGATATATGCTGAAAGCATGGCACTACTGAGAGATGATGATCTAATTTTTGTAATAAAATTGTGATATATGTATATATATAACATTTATATTACCTCTGCAGTTATTCCTGCTCAAATACTGTTTATTACAAATTTACAGAGATATAGAGAGAGTTTTAACTGACATGTTTAACTTTGATGAAAATGTACTCAAATGCACCCTAAAATCTATCATTCTCTTATTCTCTAAATCTCACTCACTCTCTCTGTTTGTGTACATGGGGCATGTTTTTGCTGACAGACACTGCCCCCTATCCTTGGTTTGTGTACGGTAACGGACTGCACTGCTGAAAAAAAGAAGAAATCAGTCAAGTGTCCCAAAAGAATGAAATGCCTTGTCACATAACCCAAACAGGTGATGGTTAAAATTTAGATCAATGTGATTTGGAATTTTGTGCTTCTGTAGACATTAACAACCAGTGGTAGCTGCCAATAAACTGTTGACATTTACAGTGTTCAGTCATTTGACACAGTTTAAGCATAATATGAGACAAAACTATGATTTAGAAAGGTGAAATAAGGTGAAATAAAGGTAGTAAGTGCAAAAACACAATGAAAATCAAGTTGAATCTGGAGTTGAATTTTAACATTTTCTGAAACATGTTATAGAGATAGATATATAATAAGTAGTGCACTCATGCACTGTAAAACCCTTTTCTACGTTTCTGTGCCTTTAACTCACTAACAACTATTAAAAATATGACAGTTGTGGATCGCCCAAGTAATGACACACAGTATAAAGGACTTTTTTAAAAATAAGTTAGATGAACTTATTTTATTTAGTGAATATCACTGTTAGGTTTTACAGTGTGCCATCAATAAATTAGGAACAGAAATATTAAAGGTGCACCCAGACATTTTTTTGTTTATTTTTTTGCTGTCTGATATGCAGGTAATTTTAGATTCACACTGACACCTAGTGGTCTTGATGCAGAATCACACAAACCTGTTATCAGTGTCACTGTAGAAATTATAACTGTCCCAGTGTCTCAAAAGAGCAGTATGCTCTATGTAAATTAAAGGGATAGTTCATAAAAAAAATTCTGTCATTATTAATATATAAAGTATGTATATATATACGATTTTGATTACACGGCTCTGTGGAATACCTGATTATGATTTCTGATTGGACAGTCCGATATATGTTCTAAGGTTTGCAATTATTTTCAGGGAAACGCCCGGCGAACGTAGTTACAGGCAGGTTTTGACCGCATTACATGTCCATATCACTTCGTCAAATGATTTCAGTTATTTCAAAGGAACTTACAGCCTTAAAACACAAAATAACCTAATCCCACAATGACACTGGCCAAGCAAATAAATATAGTAAACAAATCAATTCAAGTTTATTTGTATAGCGCTTTTCACGATACAAATCGTTGCAAAGCAACCTTACAGCAAATTAAGTTTCTACAATATTTAGTATTAACTTATCAGTTTTTGTTACTGATACGGAACTTAATAGGTAGCCAATGCAGAGACTGTAAAATTGGGGTAAATTGGAGTCCTGATAAGGACTCTAGCCGCTGCATTTTGGTCTACCTGCAGCTTGTTTATTGAAGATGCAGGACAACCACCTAACAGTGCATTACAATAGTCCAGTCTAGAGGTCATGAATGCATGAACTAGCTTTTCTGCATCAGAAACAATAGGATAAAGACGACAGATTATTTCCATGTTTTTGCCAATATATATATATATTTATACATTTTGAAATTTTTCAGATCATCAGTAATCAAAGCTCGGTAAGTATTGGTCACAGACACGGAGATTTACTTAAAATTTCATCAAGCTGATTACTCACTAAACACTCCCATAGATCATGTTTTCATGCCATTTTAAGTCTTATTTTGATATAACAAAGTGGTTATATCTAAGTGTGTGAGTTGTTTACTTACTTTTTAAAATTAGCCTGCCATTAACGCCATATTGTTCATTCAGACTGATTCGGGATTTATCGCATGAACCAATCACAGCCGAACATAACCAGTCATATCCAATCATATCACTGTTGGACAATGTTTCTTTAGAAAAACAAGTGATTTATACACCTTTTAATGTTATATTTTGTAATATTGGCATTGTTTTATTTTCTACTACGATTTTTTCTCTCTCTCAAATATTTTGAGGAGACAATGCTTCCCTTGCCTCCTCGGAGGAAACTGCCCTGATATATATGACGCCTGAAGTGGAAAAAAAGAAGTGCCGGTACTCACCCCCCAACTATTTATTTATTTAATTTTAAAATATTAAATAAATAAGTACTTTTTAATTTTCATAATTCACAATGTAAGTATAGTGCCACGATCAATCAATAATTAAATCAACTTTTTCAAAACAAATAAGCGCAAGTCAAGCTGCGATAACAAACAGGACCACAGGGAGTCGTCAAAGACCACTAAACCTCCGGCTTTGACCTGACTGTACTACTTTATGGATCCATTCAAAATCACTAAACCTCTGACCACCGCATAATCTAAAACACCTTCAGCCAGCATCCATTATAAAACACGCTTGCTTTTAAGCCAAATACATGCTGAAAATAGTAATTTACTGACATCTGGACGTAAGTCACTATTCTCTGCATTAGCGCTGTTTTGAATTTACTGTTTGAATTCGCTTATGGATCCTTGGACTTTCCAGGGGTCTCATTTATAACCATTGCGTACGCACAAAACCTGCCCTGAAAGAGGCGTACGCCACTTCCTATGCAAAAGGTGGGATTTATAAAAAACAAACTTGACGGGAAAATTTGCGCACCTGCACGCAAACTCTGACCCATGCGTACAGACATTTTTTCCTGGAGAAAGAAAAGTAATGAAGTAAACAACGATGTTTTCATTTCATCATATACATTTACATGAAATATTCCACTCTCATTAATGGAGATAAACACTGAAATTACATAAAGTCATTACGCAGAAGTTAAAACAAAATTATATGAATTTAGACATAGCCTATTTGTAGTGGATGAGCTTGATTACTTTTCCTGTGGTATGCTATGTTTTAATGACAGCGAGGAGTGCTATAGGTGCACAATAATTTATCTTTGATTTGAGACTTTAGTCTTTGCAACTTTACAGATCTTCTTTATGCACCAAGAGCTTGTAACACTCCAAAGAGAAAGGAAAAATTGAAATCGCATCATATGACCCCTTTAAAGTAAACTGCACATCTCATGTTATGAAAAATATTTTTAGCCAGAACAATGATCAATGATGCGCACTTACTTCGATATTGTGGCGGACACTGCTGGATTCGGTGTAACGGTCTATTGTCTGGTTTGAATAGGACCAATAATAATCGCTTAATGTACAACCACAGCTGCGCGGAAGTGTTGATGTCGTGTGAAGGTGTGCCACAACATTATGAAAAATACCACTGTATTTGAAGGATACAACTTGAAGAAAACGGTAAGATTTGCATGTTTCCTTTTTAAAATAATTTGTCAATGATGCGCAGAGTCAGATAATTGTATTTAAACTGCAATAAATATAGGCCTATATTTTTTCCCACTAAAAATAGCTAAAAGATGTTCACCTTATCAGCAAAACTGCATTAATTTCATTTAATTTGAATTTTTAAAACAATTGAAATGTTATTGGGCCAATGGAAATGAATGAGATCAACTCTATTCTAAATGGGAATATGCATAGAAATGATATGCAGATGAGGTTATGCATAGTAAAACTAGGCTTTGTAAGCTCCATATATGGTGATTTCGGGGAGGAGTCGGGGTGGAGATGCACGTACGCACAATCTTCCCCTGACTGGGATTTATAAAGAGATTTTTGCGCAAGTTCTGGCGTACGCATGGTTTTATAAATCTGAAAACTTTTGATTGTACGCAAAATCTAGCTTTTGTGCCTACGTACACTTTTAGGATGAAATCTATGGAGAATTTTATAAATGAGACCCCATGAGTTTACCGGTTTAAAATGATGCGATCACAAAAGCCTGCTTCTTTTCATTGTTAAGGTATTGTTTTCATTATAATGTACTGATTCAAGTTAGTAATCAATAATGAATTATTCTACTACTCTGCGCGTCTACTCTGACCTCAAAGTCCCTTTAAGGCAAGTCATGTCACTCGGCGGCCATATTTGAAATGCCTCTTGGGCATGCAAGTGCAGCTCCTATCTCTTTGAATGGGGAAACATCAAATTCTAAAAAAATGTTTGCCAAGCTTAAAGGGGACATCGGATGCAAAATTAACTTTTACATGGTGTTTGAACTTAAATGTGTCTTGGCAGTGTGTGTACACAAAGACCCAATAATCATAAAAATCCACCCAGTGCTCTTTTTAAATCCCGGCAAATCATAAGCACTTTCTCAGATCAAGCCGCTCACAGATTCTGGGCAAAGTGACATCATATTGCACAGGCCCTGCCTGCAGGTGTAGCAGGTGCAGACAAGCTGCAGGTGTAGACAAGAATGTCTCCTAAGCGATTGAGGTGTCCTATTTTTGGATGTAATAATGAACATAGCAGTCGTCATTTACTCCCGACATCTGAGCCGCTGGAGACAGAGTGGATTACTTTTGTTTTTGAAGGGAATGCGCCCCCCAATCTACCTAAATGCGTTTATGATTGCGCGATTTAGCGACTGATTTCTGAATGAGGGACAATTCAAGGCAGGTTTTGCTAAAAAGTTCCAAATCAAGGATGGATCAGTACCCGCTGTTCATGATCCAGCTGCACCTCCAGAAGAAGTAAGTCTCTCATTTTATATGTTTTTATGATTATTTGCAAATCACCTTTCTTCTTCCACGGAAGAGAGGGGCGGGGTGAGCAGAGCTCATTAGCATTTAAAGAGACATGCTCTGTTCACAGCGGGTGAACCTTTTTTACCGTTTGACAAGGTAAAAAGGGTGTTGTTTTACAGTACCATTGAGAAATTTTAACCAAAGTATGTTATAGACTTTTCATGAAGACTCTAAAGAATCATACCAACTTGTGGAAAATGGGCATCCGATGTCCCCTTTAAGAATAAATGTCCTATTTGAAAACACCAATGAAATATGACAACAACTGTCTCATAAATGTTGTTTCTTTTGCTCAAATAGTGTTAAAAAAATGCTTATTTTTCAGGCTAGACCAGCCAGTGCGCATGCACAGTCCTGAGCGCACGTCTCAGAATGTTGACTGTTTCTACAGCAACCGGGACCTCTAATGGCAGCTGCAGTGACGCGCTGACTTTACAGATTAGCGATTGGCTCTTTTACTCAGAAGGTGGTGCTTCGTTCGATAGAGCGGCCATATTGAGCGTAGCATTTTTCCCCATTCAAAACGTCTTGGGTATTCTATAGTCCAGGGGTGGCGAACGTCGGTCCTGGAGAGCTGCAGCCCTGCAGAGTTTTGCTTCATCCCTAATCAAACACACCTGAACAAGCTAATCAAGGTCTGAAGGGTTATTAGGAAGCTACAGGCAGGTGAGTTTAAATTAGGGTTGGAGCTGAACTCTGCAGGGCTGCGGCTCTCCAGGACTGGAGTTTGCCACCCCTGCTATAATCTTTGCCTGACCTGCTCTCGCGCCCCACACATTGAAAACCCCTGCGGTAGACCGATTCCGTTTGCATTCATTCACGTGATTTGTCGAGATGAGAGATGACCCCTCCTGGTAGTGTGATTTATATAGTGTCATTTCTAATCACCCACACACTTTGACTATACCGGCAACATGTCAGAAGTGCCGGTACGCTCAGAAAAGTGCCAGTACGCTAAAGACTTACTGGAAATGTAAAAGTCGTGCCAGTACTACGTACCGGCCCACTTCAAGCACTGCCCACTTCAAGCACTGGATATATATATATATATATA
>NW_015649134.1:194834-199420 GCF_001515625.1 Sinocyclocheilus rhinocerous | reverse complement strand
TGTTTAGTTATTCTGAATGGATCCGTGTACTGTAACGTTAGTAGATATATGCAGTCAGCAGGCGGTTGGTTTTAAGTTTTTTTTTAGCATGTCCATGTGGTCCTTTTTGGTATCGCAACTTGACTTCTCTAAAATGTAAAAAAGCTCTTTGCTGTTGCACTGTACACATACTATTCAAATCAGAAAGAATTTTTTTTCTTTTTTTTTTCTTTCATATGTGCTTATATGGGCTCCTTATATCATTTGGTTTTTTGGTGTCCTTTTGGAGTTTCTAAGTGTCCTTTTTTGGAAAGACATCTAAATTTATCTTGAAAAAAGCTTGCAGAAAATATAGATTTTTGAGAATCACCCTTCAATCTTTTGGTTTACTTTGCTGGATATAGCAAATGATGACAAAATAAACATTTGAAACAAGATAAATGATCTATGCTTAATTTCATGAACTGTGCGATTAATCGCGATTAATCACTGAAAATGTGATTAATGTGATTAATCAGATTAAAAATTTTAATTGATAGACAGCCCTAATATATATATATATTTCATAGACATTTGTCAAACAAATGGAAAAATTAATTCTTGAACAATATCAAAAGCAGCAGTCAGTATCTGGTGTGGTAATGTTTCTATGATATTACAGTATATATACTTTTTATATTCAAGGAAAACACACTAACTAACAACACAGACTATATGCATGCAAATGTGCATTGAAAGTGCAATGAAAAGTAATAGGTAGTTACTGAGAGTAATATAAGGGTGAGTAATATTAACATTATGAGTAAAATTAAATATTAGGTTTAAAGGCACAATATGTAATTTTCGCCGCTGGAGGGCGCGTATTCAAAATAAACAAAATAGACAAAGGCGTAGTTTGATGACGGATATTTTAATAAAAAAATCTTACATATTGTGCCTTTAAGTTAAAAGACTGGGCAGCATTGCTTCAAGTAATACCAGAGTTTAAACATTAAATCCACAGCAGAAGAAGAATTATAACTGTTACATAACTCTAACTTTAGCAGCTTACTGTAAAGATGATACATCTTTTCCCTTCTCTCTGTACAAGAACAACAAATCATGGTGACATAAAATCAATAGCTTGTGTTTAAAAAAAAAGAAAAAAGAACGTTATCAACATGAGTTTTTCTCAAGTTTCACTATTGAAACTTAACTTGCATCAAAATGTTTTTTTTTTTTCCATTAAAGGAATTTTCTCTAAAGGGCTTCTCACATCACACAACAGGGGCAATATACAATGGCACACAAATATAAACTCTCTGTTACTAACTGTGCAAAAGGATTGCATCTGTTTCTGCACTGAGAAAGGTGCGTGATTTGTTTGTTTTTTTTTTATCTCATGCATCTTAGTCTCTTAGCAAGTGTCTCGCATGTGTCCTAACTGAAAACCACTGTAGTTTGCAAACACAGATATTTTTAGTCACTTGATTTCTCCATTTTCTTTGGGAGGATTTTCATTGCATTTAATACTGAGAGAGCTTCAGCTTCACATTCTGTGGGAGTAATAAATAGAGAGTGAAGGGGTGGATGGTGACACAGTGCATTGTGGGTAGCAGCCAGCCATAAACATAGCTCTGGCATAATGATCAGTCAGAAGACAGTTATAAAAAAAAGGCATGATTATTTACAGTAAATATATCCCGATCTCAGATCAGCTGTAAAAAAATAATAACAATAATAAAATAAAATAAAAAAATATCACCCTCAGGTGTACTACTGTGTCTGTGATGTATGTGTTGGTCATGATTGATTAATGGCAGAGAAAAAAATAATAAACAACATTATGTAGGAAAGCCAGAAAGGTATTTAGATCCTAAACACTCATATATGCACTCAAAATTTTGATAAACCATCCATTTTTCTATGAAATTCTTAAGTTACATTAGAGTCTATCTTATCATGGAAGAGAATCAGAGCTCTAACCCAAGTATGATGTGGCTCTGCCTCTTGAAATAGCAAGCACTGACCCACTGATCTGGAGTTAGCTCTAACTGCAACCCTCATCTCAGGACCTCCATCTGTTGCGAATCATTAATTAATCTGTGCCTCCTCTCCCACTGATGCCCCAATAAAAGATGCATGAATGAGGGAGAGATGGAGGTGGCTGCAGGCGGGACATGATAGAGGAATGGAAACAGGCAAACAAGGGGTCAGGGTCTGCTGGATGTGGAGAGTGGTCTCAAGGAGAATGAGATAAAGCTTCATCTGGAGTTATGAATGAATTCCATTAAACCTAAAGCTGTTCCTTTAAAAATAATCCAAGGAATGACAGCTGAATCACTTTATAGGACCAAAAACATCAGTGATGGAAAGCCTATTATTGCTAGACACCAGCACATGTTTTGTTTAGATGCTGGTCCCTATGTGGGATGCAGGTGTGCCCACCAGGTTTGATTACAGCCACTTTTTCCAACCCTGTGATTGTTGTACCACAGCGTTGGGCTGTTCTCTGAAGTTTTAAATCGAGTGGTGCAACACTGTAATCAACATGGGCATGGACAAATATGGGTGCTTTATGCAAATGTGTTTATTATTAGTGAAACCATACTCAACATAGAGCATAAAGATGTCAGATACAGGTTTTCACAAAAACAAAACGTTTTTTTAAACCATTTTTTATCAAAAGTCAAAAGTATCAATTATTATATTAATTTAAACAATTATTATCAATTAATTATTATATTAATTAAATAGCATATAACTATATTTTACTGGCTTAATTGTTTAGATTTTTATTATGCATTATCTTCTTATCGATCTAACAGTTCACATTTACAACTGCTGTTTGCTGCATAAAAACATGGGTGGATGTTCGCATTGGTCTGAACTAGGGGTGACCAATGCGAACTAGGGGTAGTAAGCATGGATTTTTGAACCGTGAATCGTCGATAATACTATAGCATTTTATTTTATGAAAATGAGATAAAGAAGTTTTCTGAAAGAGAAGTTATCTGACGCTCATAGAACTTAAGATGTGCCAGACTATTTCTGCAGCTAATCTGAATTAAAAGCAGAATGAACTGATGAAACGTTAAGACAATAAACATAAATACAATTTATGAACGATGCAGTGCTGATTGACATATCATTTATTACAATACAGAAACTATAAAGTATATTGAAATAATTGTTTGTAGTATATAAAACAATCATAAAATTGCCATTAGGAAAAAATGATAGATTACAAATGATTGATTATTGTCCAGCAGTGTATTTGATTTCTTATAGCAAATTCAAAGTAAGAGATAAGAAAAGATAAGAAAAAAAATTATAATATATACATACATAAAATTATTTTATTTGACATTTCTGTCACTTCTGAAATGATGGCTAACGCCCCTGGTGTGACAAAATGTTAGTCAAGTCAAGTCAAGTCACCTTTATTTATATGATGCTTTTAACAATACAGATTGTGTTAAAGCAACTTTACAGTATTTAGATAGTGTGTCAATAATGCAAAATGACAATAGTAAACACTCAATTTTCAGTTAAAGGCAGTTCATCATTGAATTCAGTGATGTCATCATCCAGCTCAGTTCAGTTTAAATAGTATCCGTGCAATCAAGTCGATGATATCGCTGGATATTAAGTGTCCCCAACTAAGCAAGCCAGAGGCGACAGCGGCAAGGAACCAAAACTCCATCGGTGACAGAATGTAGAGAAAACCTTGTTAGCCTATACATAATAGGGGAGAGCGGGGCACAAAGTAACACTTTTCGACTCTCTCAGTTTGTGTAAATCCAAAAGGGCTTCAGAATATAATTTTTTTGTCCACAGTAATTTCACACTTGTCTAGTACAAATATGTCGCCTTGTTTCATAATTACAGTGTATACATTTTTATTTATTTACCCTCAAAAAATGGAAGTGAAATGTGACAACATGCCCCGTAGGTGGGGTACATTGTAACATCTGAGGGGCACGTTGTAACATGACTGTATGACATCTTAAAACGTTATCTGATCTCATGAAAAAAATATACAAGACAAACTAAAATATTTTGTCAATAAAATAAAATAATTATTTTTTTCAAATAAAATTATGGCGTTTTTTAAGAATTAAAAATAATCTGATTTTTGAGTTTGACAATGAACACATTGCAGCCAGGCTTGGGACAGCCCACAAAAACGAGCCAAAATGCTTTACATGCCTTGAAATAATAATTTCTGAACATTAAACATTGACTGTCAGTCTTTATTCACCTGCTTCTCGTCATTTCTCATTAAAATTAAAGTAAATAGTGTAAATTACATCACTAATGTCATAGAATAGCATAGGTTAATAATGGCGGAGCACATTGTAACGCAGTGTTACAATATGCCCCATCTGCGCAACTGGAATTTAAAACTGGTTTGTGTCTTCTGCTAGTTATTGAAGCATTAAAAAAAACTATCTAAACTGATAAATAACAGATTGGAGATTAAAATAATAGCAGAGTTGTCTCATTTTAAATTAATAATAGAAACTGAGATTAAAAATGTACTTAAACCAGAAATTTTATTTTACTATGGTAAAATAAATGTTCAGCGATATCTTCAAAAGATTTTTGAATTTTGGCGCACATTT
>NW_015649134.1:186360-192248 GCF_001515625.1 Sinocyclocheilus rhinocerous | reverse complement strand
TTTTTTAAGAATTAAAAATAATCTGATTTTTGAGTTTGACAATGAACACATTGCAGCCAGGCTTGGGACAGCCCACAAAAACGAGCCAAAATGCTTTACATGCCTTGAAATAGAACATTAAAAACATTAAACATTGACTGTCAGTCTTTATTCACCTGCTTCTAGTCATTTCTCATTAAAATTAAATAGTGTGTTACAACATACCCCATCTGCGCAACTGGAATTTAAAACTGGTTTGTGTCTTCTGCTAGTTATTGAAGCATTAAAAAACTATCTAAACTGATAAATAACAGATTGGAGATTAAAATAATAGCAGAGTTGTCTCATTTAAAATTAATAATAAAAACTGAGATGAAAAATTTACTTAAGCCAGAAATTTAATTTTACTATGGTAAAATAAATGTTCAGCGATATCTTCAAAAAACTTTTGAATTTTGGCGCACTTTTTTCTCTATATAATGTTGATATGGTAACTTTTTAAAAATCTTGGCTTACATAAATGTCTACATATGCCATGTCATGCCATAGCATCATTAAACTAGCATCTAACAATGGACAAAGGTGTTTTTTTCTGTAACTTATGGTTCTCTAACCATAAAGGCTACTGTGTAATTTGCCCCCCTGACTAAGCATTTAAAGAATTTAGGGGAAGCATTTAAATAATCCTGTGAATGCACTTAAAGAATGTAGAATCGAATCGTTAATCGAATCTAATCAAATTGAATTGTGAATCGAAGTTCTTGAATGGAATCGAAAACCTATGAATCTTGAATTGAATCAATTCGCTGTTTACCCAAAGATTCACAGCCCTAGTCTGAACAAAAACAGCAGACGGGCTTATTGAAAATGCTAATTCATTCTCTGCCAGCAGATGGTGCTGTCAGAATGGCAGAAATATAGCGGTTTCTCCGACTGTAAACAAAGCAGCACAGCAGCTGACTTTGAACTGTGCAGAGCTCATATTTATTCAATGAATTCATCGCCTTTTGAAGTTAAATCATCACATTAAGCCATATCGCAATTCTTGTCTTTCCCTCCCCAAATTCAAGACCTCTTGAAATCATAATTAAGACTTTTTTGTACCATTTAAGACTTTGTATGGCCTTAAATATGATACAACTAAATTTAACACCTCTTAAGACTTTTCAAGGACCCGCGGAAACCCTGAAACAGAAAATGCACACTGCATTAATTGTGCGTTAATAAAATAAGTGCTGTTAAAATGAATTTGCGTTAATGCGTTATTAACGCGTTCATTTTTACAGCCCTAATTATTATACAACTAAATGCCCAATAAAGCCGTTCTCATTTACATATGTTCTGTTTTTGAAATAGTACTTCATTGTAACCTGCAGTCACTTCAACTGAATTGTAAATATCTTGAATTATAACTGCAATATGCTGTTATACAGCAGTGAATTATATTATTTTATTTTATATATCATGCAGCACAAGCGTCCGTCTGTGTAACAAACTATGTGCATACCGACTATTACAAACTATGTAAATACAGACGAACTACATTCATGTTCATATGCCCAGACAGTCAACAGTGATAGGTTTTTGGAAACGCTGTTTTGTACTTATTCATTCACAAGTCTGTTTCGGTTCGGTCAGTTGAATGTGCTGCTAACTCTGCCGGTGGAGAAAAACCTTGTGCTCGTGGGGCGAAATCAGTCATATTATTCTAATGAATGACAGCTAAGGTTTATCCAAAATGTCGCTAGCTGCTATGTGCTTTGTCTTATAAAAAAAAAGTCTCTAAACACTGCAACACTGGTTCGTGCACCTCTGTGTGTGTGTCTGTGTGTGTGTGCCACGGAGGTCTGAGTGATATGAGTGCACTTGAAATACGAAGTGGAGGCGGGTCCAGATCGAATTCCCTCCTGGTCCGGATCTGGACCGGAGTCCAGACTTTGAGAAGGGCTGTCCTATGTGTGGCGGTATGGCTGGTTGTCTTGGGCCCCTATTGGTTGTTTGCAGTTTATTGAGTGAACCTGTTACGGTTGAAGGCAGAGTATATAGGCCTGCCTTGTGCAGAATCACGTCACGGAGTTACTGCCTTTTCCGGTTCCGCATGCCGAGTGGTGTGCGGGAGAGATTCTTTGTTTGATTCCCACAGTATGTGGGAGAGTAGTTGTACTCTTTTCCATGGTTGGTGTGTCTGCAGTCCATTCACAGGTAGGAATGCGGTTGTTTGTGGTGTTTATCCTTCCCACATCGGGCGGTATAGTAAATCAACATACCTTGTGTTCTTTTTACTGCGTGAGCGTTGATTTTTCTTTGGCCTGTTGTGACTGGGATTCCTCGCACCCTAGGTATGTTTAATTCAATTCAATTCAAGTTTATTTGTATAGCGCTTTTCACGATACAAATCATTGCAAAGCAACTTTACAGCAAATTAAGTTTCTACAATATTTAGTAGTAGCTTATCAGTGGTGACTGTCAGTTAATGTACATATGGCAGAAATGTATGGAAAAATCAATTAAAGACGTAATCAAACAGACGATGAACACTATTAACAGCAATTATTATATGATGCAATCAAACTTATAGCAAAATTTGGTAGTTCTGTATGTTGTTTCAGGGTTGGATTTCATCTGAGGTCCTCTGAGGGGTTGGCATCATTTCTTCTCAGGTGTTCTGGAAAATCTAGAAATATTGAGTAAATTTTAATCTAAAAGTACAGCATGCTTGAATCCGTGCATGCGTATTTGGACAAGACACTCTAACCGTGCTATGGATCAGAGAAGGATGGTTGGGCTTGTCACGGAGGTGATGCATTGCTGGATTTTCTCGTGTTTAAGGTAAATTTGCCGTTCTGTTTTAGATTTCTGATTTGTAATACATTGGTCCGTGTGCATTTCGATAGTTTGATTCTTGTTTACTTGACTCATTATACATTAACATTCATCTTAATCACATAACCTCATTAAAGTTAACTTGTGTGCAGTCACAGTGGCTTAGCGTAGTTGCTGTTCCAACCAAGCAAAATTGATTTGTTTAACCCAAACTAAAGAATAATAATAATGTGCATTTGATCAGATATAACTGCAGTACAAGATTATGATATGCATTATTTGAATGCTTGGCCAAAGAGATGTGTCTTTAATCTAGATTTAAACAGAGAGAGTGTGTCTGAACCCCGAACGTTATCAGGAAGGCTATTCCAGAGTTTGGGAGTCAAATGTGAAAAAGCTCTACCTCCTTTAGTGAACTTTGCTATCCTAGGTACTACCAAAAGTCCAGAGTTTTTCAACCTTAGGGAGCGTGATGGATTGGAGCGTGGTAGAAGACTAGTTGGGTACGCAGGAGCTAACCCATTAAGGGCCTTATAGGTAAGTAATAGAATTTTGTAACTGATATGGAACTTTTTAGGTAGCCAGTGCAGTGACTGTAAAATTGGGGTAATATGATCATATTTTCTTGACCTGGTAAGGACTCTAGCTGCTGCATTTTGGACTACCTGTAGCTTGTTTATTGAAGATGCAGGACAGCCACCTAGCAGTGCATTACAATAGTCCAGTCTAGAGGTCATGAATACATGACCAATGCAACTATGTAATTCCTTTTATTTGTGCGTCATGGTTTTATACGATATTTTCTTGATCATGAATGTGTTATTTCAGACGTGCAGTGTATGCCATTGTTTAGCAAGGAGAATTCGTTTGCTGGAGGTTCGCTCGTTGACTGTGGAGTACTGCTGTTTTGCTGCTGCTCGACGTAGATAATTGTGTGAAAAGATTGGCGGTACCTTCCTGAGTCAGCGCTTGTTGCGGCAGGGTATGCAATAAACTGTTATTATAACGTGTTGTTGTATGGTGGTTGATTGGAAGATGACTTGCTGCCCTGTTAATTTATTGTATGTTGTGTGTGTGTGTGTGTGTGTGTTGTTTACAAGGGGAATGTTGTAGTGTTTCCGTTTTTTTGTTGTTTTTGTAATCGTACTTCCTTGTTTTATCTGTAATGTTTTATGTTTTTTTGTGTTAATTTCAATATTTATGTAGTGTTTTACTTTTGGATTTTTTTTTTTGTTAAATAACTTCTATGTATGTACTGGTTTGTTTCGTTTTTTTAGGAGTTGAGTGTTCAAGAGCAAGGTGGGTAGGGCTTGACTCGTGGATTATTTTGTGATGTGTTGTGTATGTGCACAGTGTGTGTGATGGATTTATTTGGTGATTTCTTTTTCCTTTTTTGTGTGTTCTGTTTTTTTTTTACTTTACTTATTTGAGTGGTGCTGGTGCCTTTTGAGTCTCCCCCTGCTGGCCACCCTCAGTCCTATTGTCTGATTTATATTTGTTTATGTTGTGTTCTTGTGTGTTGCCCTTGTGATGTATAAATTATTTTGTATTTTTTGTTATGATATGGAAGTGTGTTTCTAATGAAGTTTGTACTAGTCAGCGCTGTACTAATCTTTTAAATTATTGAATATTGCTGTCCTGTCCTTGAAGTGTTGAATTAATCACTCAAGTTTGGTCATTAAATAAACATTATTTATTTGCTCAATCATGTCTCTTGTCCTGCTAAGGGAAAAATCTGTGCAGCCTATTTATTGGGGGTATTTGGGTTGGTGTTCCTGGGTTGGGAGTTCCCAGGTGGTGTAGTCATTGCTTCCACTCCTCTTGTCACATATGGTATGTTGAAATGTCTGTAAAACACAAATCACATTGATGCCAACCCATCACAATACTAGCCATCACTGATCACGATTGCTCATTAAATTAGTCATACTTTTCTGACTTACTGTCTATCAAGCCCATCATGCTTACAATCTTAGCTTTTTTGGTAACTAGTACAGCCTCTAGTACAACTAGTAAGTGCAGGATGTCCAATGCATAACTGGCATGTCGTCTCAAGATGAATGAACTGCTTTGGGTATTCCATCTTCATTCTCTGTGTTGTAACTTCTTTTGGCAGTGCTTCTGGAATTTCTTTCTCTTTGAAAATGTACTGCAAAAAAAAAATATGAATGTCGGGCTCATGGATCGACAAGCACATTTGTGATGGAGACCCACCAAAGTCCACAAGCACACAAAGAGGAACATGCGTTGCACAAGTAGCCTTTTTTGCTCTTCACACATATAGCTGGCTTTGCCTCTCCAAAAATTTTTAATGCCATTATATCCCTCTGGATGTCTTCTCCGAGAAATGTCTCTGCAGCTGTCTCTCTACAGTAGTCTACAGAGCAAATGTGAGAGCACAAACTGTAGCTTAATCCACTCCGCTGAGCCAACAACTGATACTGCACACATTCCTCTAGCTCATATCTAACTAGGTGCATGTTTTTCTCTGTTGCAGAAACATCTTAGTCACATATGTACTTTTATATAACATTAACCTTATTTTAGAAAATAATATTAATAACAATAATTCACAATGACTTTATAATGTAATTCATAATAATTAAATAGTATTAAAATACTGGCAACAAAAATAAACACATATTACACATACAACATATAAATTAAATTTTTTCATAAATTTGTTATTTTTAGTGTCTTGAAACTCTCCCGAGCAGCGTTTTGCGCTCAGATAAGATGACAATGGTCTTTGAGCGCCCTCAGGCGACCGTTAATTTTACATTAGCATGAATACGCTACATACAGGTGATTAATGGATGTTTTATAATCATCCATCAAATTATCATCACATCTCTATCATCTCTTGTAGGTTAGCAACAATGCCACCTCAGTAAATTAGTAAAACATTAATCTGAGTTAATGCCTAAATAATATTTATTTATTTTAATAATGCATGAAATAACCGTTAAAGCAGAAATAAGAAAGATGAAACCGCATCTCTCATTCAAACTCGCTTGCTCCCACTATCTCTTCCAGCTCGTCAGTCCTCTCCGCATTGGATTATGGGAAATAGTGTCTCAGCGAGT
>NW_015649134.1:185952-186350 GCF_001515625.1 Sinocyclocheilus rhinocerous | reverse complement strand
CTTTAAATAATTGTGTAAGTAGTAAAACAACACAAACGAGGCAAAAATGCATTTTAAGTTTAGAAACATTTTGAGCCTCCCGCTCCTTTGCCTCACAGTGCTTTGGTCCAAATGCCTGCTTTCTTCTTTTACATCACCTACACACACACTAGCCCGGTGAGAGAGAAGTCAATAGTTGTGGAACTCCAGTAAGTAAGGCTGTCAAGGCTATTTTATTCACTTAAACATCGGATGAAGTGATTATTTTCTCTTTAATACATGATGCCAATGTATTTTTCGATGAGTCGCTATGTTAGCAATAATAACGTTACCTGCTTAATGGAAAGGGTTGCCAGGTTTTCACAACAAAGGCCTTTGGCCCAATTGCTACTCAAAACTAGCCCAAAACTAGCCCAAAC
>NW_015649134.1:180392-185865 GCF_001515625.1 Sinocyclocheilus rhinocerous | reverse complement strand
ATGATGCCAATGTATTTTTCGATGAGTCGCTATGTTAGCAATAATAACGTTACCTGCTTAATGGAAAGGGTTGCCAGGTTTTCACAACAAAGGCCTTTGGCCCAATTGCTACTCAAAACTAGCCCAAAACTAGCCCAAACTAACCGCGTTTTGAGGGGGTCCCCCGGTAAAAATCGCATTCCGGGGGCTAAAATACACGTTATTGGGGATGCTTCAACTCGCGGACATGAAAAACAACCTGTGGCAACAGTGATAAAGTAGCCCAATTCCACGGGAAAACCGCGGACTTGGCAACACTGTGACAGATAGTAATGTCTACAACAGACACGGCATGACCACAAAGGCTTTCCTCTGTGTATACATATCCTTACAAGTACAGTTTTAGCTGGATTATTAATTTTTTTTACCAACGGAGGCACGAGAGCTCAGCTCTCCCCCGGCCTCCCCCTCCCCTTCTCTATCACCTAGCGGTTGTAATTACATCAGCAGATTCGGCACATTCGCGATAGAAAAGCAGCGCTTTTACGTTATTGTATTACAACTGTGAAATTACAAACAAAAAAGACTCATTCTGAGACATGAACTAAAATGAATTGTGAATTTTATTAACATTAAATCATCCTCCTCCCATTTTCACCTCAAAATGATGGGGAAGCTGTGCCTCCCCTGCTTCCCCCGACCACTGGTAAAAAGTGGTGAACGAATATAGGGAATGAACTCGTTCACTCAGAATTCGGACAGCACCACAAAATGGCCAACACCCGATATAGTGCACTATATAGGGGATAGGGAGCGGTTTCGGACACAGCTAAAGAGATTGCATTGCAGTGCCTCCAGTTCGGAAAAAATTATTTGTATGGAAATCTATGAGAACACTTGGGGCGATTCTCGGCCATAGTGAAATCGCCCAGAAAGGGGCAGTACTCCCCAGAAGGTGGCTTGGCGATGATTGGACTATATACAGTGCCTTGCGAAAATATTCATACCCCTTATGTTGCTGCCTTATGATATACTTCTTTAAATTACTTTTTATCCACATCAATCTACACTCCATACACCATATTGACAAAGCAAAAATCAGAATTGTCACAACTTCGTAAATTTATAAAAAATAAATAACTGAAATAAGTTAATTGCATAAGTATTGGTACCCTTAACTAAATATTTAGCTGAAGCACCTTAACAGCCTCAAAGTGTGTTTTCATGTGTCTTAACTGAAGAGAGGATTGAGTTTGGCCACACTGCCATAAAGACTGGATTGGTGGAGTGTTGCAGCGATGTTTGTCCTTCTGTAGATTTCTCCTATCTCCACATATGATCATGGAGCTCAACTAAAGTGACCATCAGGTTTTTGGTCACCATGCTTACCAAAGCCCTTCTCCATCAATTGCTCAGTTTGGCCAGGAGGCCAGCTCTAGGAAGAGTCCTGGTTGTTTCAAACTTCTTCCATTAAGGGTAACAGAGACTACATGCTTCTGTGACCCTTCAATGTAGCAGAATTTTTTTCTGAACTCTTCCACAAATGTGTGGCTTGACACAAACCTGTTTCTGAGCTCTACAGGTAGTTCTTTTGACCTCAGGGCTTGGTTTTTGCTCTGATATGCATTATCAGCTGTTAGACCTTTTATTAAGATGTGTGTGCCTTTCCAAATCATACCCATTCAATTGAATTTGCCACAGGTTAACTTCACTCGAAGTGTAGTAACATCTACAAGCAATATGAATGTCAACTGTCCCAGATAAGGGTATGAATACTTAAGCAATGGAATAATTTAAGTTTTTTATTTTTAATAAATTTGCAAAGATGTTAAAAAACTGTTTTTTTGCTTGACAATTATGGTGTATGGAGTGTAGATTGTTGTGGGGAAAAAAAACGAATTTAAAGCAGTTTAACATAAGGCAGCAACAAAACAAAATGTGAAAAAAATAAAGTGGTATGAATACATTCGCAAGGCACTGTATTCAGAGGCAGAACAAACAGTCCTGAACAGTGACAGCTGTGGTTGAATGTGATAGAGGAAAAAAAATCCCTCCCTTTCGCACTTTGGTGGTGCATCACCCTATCACCCTAATAAAGAAACAGCCCCTGCATATCACTACATGGAATGCAAAAACTTTGAAGCTTAATATCTCGAAACTGCTCAGAATTCAGATAGAACCTTATAATTCCAAGGTGACGATTTGTTAAGCTGTGAAAATAGTATAAGTCTACACAACAAACAAAGACCAAATATATGATCTTTACAGACTGTGATTTAATGAATAATATTTTAACATGGAGAGTGTGTGAAGTGCTTAAAATTACTAATTAAGTTATTTTTTCACAACATTTGTAAAAATGCAAATAAGAGCATTAGGTAATATGTGAACTGAAGTTTAATTACATTTGTTAACATTCAAAAGTACATTAAAAAGTAAACTTGTAATCATTGTATAATTTCTGTTCAAATCATTTGTATGTTTTCAAAAAGTGCATGATCATATGACATTAATGACATTTGAAAGCATTTTCATTTACATTAATGATCAGTTAATCATTAAATAATGTTCAATAAGTACATTAGTAAACATTAACAAGCATATTAACCTCATATTTATAGCATTGTGAATATATACTAACTGATGATCTGTTAAGCATATAATGTTTGTTAATGTGTTATTAATGAAAGTTATTATAAAATGTTACCAAATACTAGTTTGAAACTCATTTGAAACAGCTTCAGCAGCAGGAAATATGCATAGGCTGTTACGTCCTGATGATATCTACCCTTGGGAGATATCATCAGGAAACACGGTGTTAGCTTTCACTGTTATGCTGATGATACTCAGCTCTATATTTCTTCGCAGCCCGGCGAAACATACCAATTTGAAAAACTAGCGGAATGCATAGTCGATATAAAAAACTGGATGATGAGTAATTTCTTACTGCTAAATTCTGAAAAAAACAGAGGTGTTAATTATAGGACATAAAAACTCCACACGTAATAACCTAGAACACTGTCTAACACTTGATGGCTGCTCTGTCAATTCTTCGTCATCAGTTAGGAACCTAGGTGTGCTATTTGATAGCAATCTTTTGTTAGAAAGCCAGAGGAGAACTGGCCCCCGACTGAGCCTGGTTTCTCCCAAGTTTTTTTCTCCATTCTGTCACCGATGGAGTTTTGGTTCCTTGCCGCTGTCGCCTCTGGCTTGCTTAGTTGGGGACACTTCATTTCCAGCGATATCGTTGATTTGATTGCAAATGATTGCAAAGATACTATTTAGACTGAACTGAGCTGGATGATGACATCGCTGAATTCAATGATGAACTGCCTTTAACTGAAAAATTTGTGTTTACTATTGTCATTTTGCATTATTGACACACTATTTTCCTAATTAATGCTGTTCAGTTGCTTTGACACAATCTGTATTGTTAAAAGCGCTATATAAATAAAGGTGACTTGACTTGACTTGACGTGCTGGTGCTGTAAAGAGTGCACGACGACTGAGAATATTCCACAAATGTCCTTTAATGATAATTCCACCTGTAGTTTTGTTTTCTACCAGCTGCACTTTTTCTGGGCTGCTCACTTTAGGGCGTGAGTGTACTCATTACACCATGGTGTCGGACTGCTTTCCTTAATCTTCTTTAAACGTGAAGGAGCAACCGTATCTAAAGTGCTAGAAAAGAGAGAATCCATAGTTTCTGTTACAACAAGTTTTTCTGAGCTATTGGATATGCTGAGGAATTGAGACAAGTCAGGAAGATTATTTACAAAGCAGTCTTTTAACCATAGAAATTATGGTTCTACCATATTTGTAACAGAGTTGAATTTGCAGCTTTAGCAATATGGAGTATAAACGAGACTAGATAATGATCTGAGATATCAATGTTCTGCTGCAGACTTTCAATGCCATTAACATCAATTCCATGTGACAGTATTAAATCTAGAGTATGATTACGTCAATGAGTATGACCTGACACGTGTTGTTTAACCCCAATAGAGTTTAGAATGTCTATAAATGCTGATCTAAATGCATCTTTTTCATTATCAACATGGATATTAAAATCATCAACAATTAAGATTTTATCTGCAGCCAGCACTAAGACAGAAAATCAGCAAATTATTTGATAAATCTGTATGGTGCACATGGTGTCTGCCCCAAATACTTGTCCAATTGTCTATAAACCTATGTTTGTCAGACTCTGTTCCGTGTTTTGTGTTTTGCTCCCCACGTGTTCCATGTCCTGGTTTTCCCCTGTGTTCCTCCTATGCCCTTTTTACCTGACCTGTTTAATGTTTCGATCGGAACGGAAGAGTGGTGTTTTGTCCCGCGACTATGCCACCTCAGTCACCCAGTAGCCCTGCTGCAGGGGCTCTGCAACTGGAACCGAACAATGTACGGGACTCGCTAAGCTAGTTGCATTCAAAGCCGTATCTAAGGCCTTCACATTATTACTATCCTCAATTAAAGTTTGGATGCGTGTCTCTAGTTGTGAAATCTTCTCTGTCAGCCTATAACTATTTCCCTGCATTTATCACATGTGAATCCCTCGCCGCTAACAGAAAAGCTACACTAAACATGTGGTAAGCAGTACAAGTGACAATAACAGGAGAAGAAGCCATGACCCCATTAAATATGAAGTGTCTGTATAACGTTTTTTTTATTTTTATTTTTTATTTGCAGGGTTTGTTTTGTTTACTCTTAATTTTTACTCGTAATTTTAATTACAAATTAATAAAAATAAAATAATTACAGTTTTTCACATTTGCTAAGACACTAAACCTCATTCTCTGAACCAAATTCTCAATAGCCTAAACCAATTTGTCAAATCACTCTTTCTGCAAAACCTTAAACAAGTTCAGGCAGTTTAGACACTGTTTGCAGATCTCATGAACTCTTTTTGCAAAACTCTAAACACATTCTCACTCAGTAAAAAACTATTTGCACTGTGAACAAATTGTAAACTTATGATACAAAACCCTAAACACAAGAAAGCAAAAGTTAAGCACAACTGCAACACGGTTGTCATTGTTTACATGCAATAATTCAAAACTGTTCACACTTGTTTCTAAATATGTGAATGTACAAAATACAAGCCAGTACAAAGTGCATAGATGGCATGGGTGCATCCATCAATCTGAGAGGTACGAAAGAGTGCCTATACGAGGTGGAGGAAGAGGAGGATGAGGAAGAGCAAGACCAAGAACAGTCATTTCAGATGAACTCAGAGCTACTGTGACAGAACATGTTCTTGTGCATGGAATGACAGAGGCAGGACAAAGAGTTCAACCTAAATTGAGCAGATTCTCTGTGGCCACCATAATCAGTTGAAAAGTTCAAAAGAACAGCAAAAGAAGAGTGGAAGAGAATCTTGTTTATAATTGCAAGACTACCACCAGAGGGATTTTTCCCCGTTGCCTGCCTGCAATGTAGATGAAGTCTTCTGTATGTATGGGGGTGTGTGTGTGTGTGTGTGTATATATATATA
>NW_015649134.1:163220-170749 GCF_001515625.1 Sinocyclocheilus rhinocerous | reverse complement strand
GTGAGCAGATTCTCTGTGGCCACCATAATCAGTTGAAAAGTTCAAAAGAACAGCAAAAGAAGAGTGGAAGAGAATCTTGTTTATAATTGCAAGACTACCACCAGAGGGATTTTTCCCCGTTGCCTGCCTGCAATGTAGATGAAGTCTTCTGTATGTATGGATGACAATCGCATTTGATTAATCGTGCAGCCCTAAAACGACTGATTCATTCAGAAACAAAGCATTTGACTGTGTTAATGAGTGAATCACTGAATCATTTATTCAACCGATTCGTTCAAAAAGCTGATTCATTCAATAAGTAAACACCATTGCTCAGAACAGCAAGACAGTGCTGTGATCTTTGTTTGGAACTATTTTTGTTGGCAAAATTGAGCAAAACAAGTAATATTATGTCTAAAATGTAAGTCACTTATTGCTAACTTTACTGAACTTGTATAAAATGATTATTAAATATGTTCATGCTGATATCTGCAGAAAAACTGTACTCTTTGTGTGATATAGATTAAGTTAACTATATTAAATTATAAAAATAACAAAGCATACAAAAGCATTTTTGCCATCTACAATTTAGAATGCCTTGAATTTTGAGTTTTAATAGACTAATAAATCAGTGCGTG
Source organism: Sinocyclocheilus rhinocerous (assembly GCF_001515625.1). Classification (NCBI taxonomy): domain Eukaryota; kingdom Metazoa; phylum Chordata; class Actinopteri; order Cypriniformes; family Cyprinidae; genus Sinocyclocheilus; species Sinocyclocheilus rhinocerous. The sequence goes on along the minus strand of NW_015649134.1, from coordinate 170,132 downwards.
CACTCTCTGTGTGTAATTTGGTGATATACTTGATAATGTCAGATCGCACATCATTAAAACAAAACTTACCATATTATCACATATATACTGTATATCGCACACCCCAGACATGACTTGAGTGGAAAATGAATCATCCGCGGTTTTGCGTGCGCTTGTTTGCACATGAGCAAAGATGTTTTAGGAGTCTAACTTGCAAGCGCCAGACCACTGATTCGTCAAAACCTGCTTTCTTGCAGTCTGTGTTCTTCTGACTTTATTTTGTAGTAAGTAACGAATATGCTACAGGGAAATGTATCGGAGTAAAAGTATACATTTTAATTTGGAAATGTAGTAGAGTAAAAGTAAAAGTTGCCTGAAATGTAAAAACTCAAGTAAAGTACAGATACTCCCAAAAAGTACTTAAGTACTGTAACAAACAATTATTACTTTGTTACATTACACCACTGATACTGTGTGTGTGTGTGTGTGTGCGTATATATATATATACATATATATATATATATATACACACTGTAGGATATCAGACCGAATCAGACAACCTAAGATTTGGTCAAAAACATGGTTGAAACATGAGAACCCGAATTCCACAGAGGCCCAAGACAACAGGATGTTAATAAATCAGATCCTAGCACTAGCCAGTCTGAAGCCAGCCTAACCAACTCTTTCACAGAACAGCTTTCAACATTAACACAAAAGGAACACACTGATCTTAACAACTCAGGAAGGAGATTGTCAATTTTAGGGCAAGTAATCAAGATTAAATGGTCCAAGAGATGACAGCATGACCATCACGTGATAGCAACCACAATCACGAGCTCTGTGGATTGACTTCCCCCCACCTAGGAGACAAAGAACAGACTGAGATTCACACAGGAACGCAAGTACCTCCAGATCCTAGCTGAACTGGTGCATGTAATATAAATGCTAACCTCATTGAGGAACTCAATGCGAGGGTTAATTAAGTGATTGATGGTTGTTCAGATATATGCAATTGCACATATTGCTGTAAACTTGGGATTTCACATTTTCATTCTCTGAAACTAATTATTTCCTCACTTTCTGTCTTTCTACAACTATAGTGAATGCGTGTGTTTATGTGTTAGATTAGGTTATAGGTCTTAGATTTATCCAATAAAGCCTTATTCATACTGAAAAGAGAAGTATCTTGTGTTTTGTGCACACAAGTTAATGTCTTAAACTGCCGATCTTGTTACTGTGCTAATTAATAGTGTTTTCACTATATTTTGGATATAAATATCCATTGCAGAATTGATGTCATACGGCTCGTTCAATGAATCGCTGGCCGTCTCAGTGATCAGCCATAAAACAGTGATTCTGTCCAAATTCCCTTACATATTATTGGTGGAGTTCCCTTTAAAATCTTAAATGATTCCCTTTGAGCTAAATTGACCTGTTTCCCTTACAACACACACACAGTATATATATATATATTTATATATATTTGGTGTGATTTCTTTTGTTTGTGTGTGTGTGTGTGTGTGTGTGTGTGTGTTTATTGCAAGATATATTTACTAAATACATTAAACTGTTTGTTTTTTTTTGTAACTACATGCACTGGACACTGTATTCTCCATTTTTTGATGTAGTGTCTAATGAATGATTTGTAGTGTGTATATTATTGACTAATGTGTGTATGATTTGAGAGCTTTGTTTGATTTTGAGTACAGGTGAAATGGTTTTGAAGCGATTGTTTGATTTTGCCAGAAGAGTCAGGGGTTCTGTGAATTTAGTTTGAAGGTTTAGATTTGTGTTTAAGGTTTTGAGAAAAGGAGTGATGGTTTCAAGAAATGTGTTTTAGCAATTCAGAAAAACTGTAATTCATTTCTTCTCTTATGTTGTCTCCTTGACTCTTTCTACTCATCTAGTTGTCTCATCATGTCTTGAATTTTCTCATCTTGTCTTTTCTTTTCACTTGCATCATCATTATTGATTTCTTCTTGTTTTGGCTCATCTCATTTCATATTATTTCATTTTTTTCTCTCATCTCGTCTCATCTCTTTTCATTTTGCCTAGTCTTGTCTCGTCTCATCTATTCTCTTTTCTTGTCTCCTCATCTCTTCACTTCTCTCATTTTGTCTCTTCTCTCCTCGCCTTGTCTTCTTGTCTCATCAATGCTCATTTCTCCTCATCTTGACTCTTCTCGTTTAATCTTATTTCATTTCTTATCTCGTCTTGTCTCCTTGTCTCATCTATTTTCATCTCATTTCGTCTCTTGTCTCATCTCTTTTCATTTTGCTTAGTTTCACCCTACCTCTTCACTTCTCTCATCTTGTCTTTTCTCTGCTTTCACCTTATTTTGTCTCTTCTCAACTATTCTCTTCTTTTGTATTCTTTTATTTTTGTATTCTGTTCACAACTAAACTCCCTCTTCTTCCTCTCCGTCATCCTGTGTGTTGTTTTCCCCATCCTGTGATACCTGTTTTATAGTGTTCCTCTCTCTTTAGATCATCTCTGTCAAACTATTCATGCTTGTCACATAATGGCTGAAATTACAGAAAACCACACTGAGTGTACGTGTCTCAGCTCAACTGGTTCAAACGGTTAGCCATTGAGTGATCAAACAAACGTGACAGCCATATTAATCTTTCCTTATGTCCACCTCCACAGCGCCACTGAAACAGAAAAGACAAGCCTAAAGCACAGTTTGGTCCTTTCACTCAGATAGCTGATGTCTTTCTATAATAATAAACAGCAACAGCTCAACTGGCAATTTGGCTAGTGCGCTTCATCCATTATAGTTAAAGGAGAATCCAACCCTAGGATGTGTGATAGAAAAACAGCTGTGTTTGAATTTTAAAAATAGGATGTTCCCTTAGGATAATCCCAATCATTTTGGTATGTACCAGACACATTAACTGAGTGAGTCAAATACACTATTTAAAAGTACCAGTTGACTTTCCTCCCAAAAAGTGCAAAAAAGGGTGATGACCGACCGTATTTGGCTGCACATTTAGCCTCCGAATGCCCAGAGGGATTCAGCGACCATTTTACCTATGATGCAGATATGCAACCCACACAAAATTTACCACCTGGGAGATGGACTGCAGTGACCTTGGATTTTTGGGTAAAAACACCAATGCTCCCTATGCACTGAAGAGTCTGCGTCCAGCTCAGCTGCCTTTAATTACCCCTGCAAGTTGGGTCATTGTCCTTCCCTCCATCTCTCTCTGTAGTGTGTATATTATTGACTAATGTGTGTATGATTTGAGAGCTTTGTTTGATTTTGAGTACAGGTGAAATGGTTTTGAAGCGATTGTTTGATTTTGCCAGAAGAGTCAGGGGTTCTGTGAATTTAGTTTGAAGGTTTAGATTTGTGTTTAAGGTTTTGAGAAAAGGAGTGATGGTTTCAAGAAATGTGTTTTAGCAATTCAGAAAAACTGTAAAATAAAGTTGAATTTGAAATTGTTACGTCCACTATCACACCTGCTGTTCCCTCCCAACACACGAGGGAGCTATCACCTGAATATTAACGTCCGATTCTACCCTGACCTGTTCCGCTGCATCATCAGCTTGTGTATTTATAGGCCTAGCCCGCCAATTCACACTTGCGAAGTCTTGTTTATCGTTTCATATAGGCAATTCTGAGTGTCTACCTCTGTTTATCACTCTCTGTGTTTGGACTTTTACGGTTTACCCATTTACGCCTCTTTATGCCTGCTGTTTTGGACTTGTCAGCTCGGATTACCTTGCCTATTTTGTGCATGATCTTCACCTATTTGACCTTGCTTTGTCTTGCCCCATTAAAATTTCCTGCTCATGGATCCTCTCAAGTCTCCCGAGTCTTCGATACACACACACTCACATACATATATAATTTATTATTATTTGTTATAATATTTTAAATTTTTTCAAGATTTCTATCAATTCTTTTGGCCATGATAATCGTGTAGTGAAAAATCGTGTCTTTTGTTGTGACAGCCCAAATCCATGTCTAAAGTGGCAGTTTCCAGGATCTCAAGGTCTGGAAGAAAGGCAAAGGCGGATGGAGGATGTCCCCATAATGTCAGGGAATCACAATCAGCAGTCAAAACATTAACAAAATGAATCTGTGTAAATCAATTCAATTGAACATTGTTCAAATCAACTGAACATTGATTTAAATGTTTATTGAAGGTGCCCCAGTGTGTTTCAAGCTCTGTTTGGTTGGCCATAAGGAGCAGTAAGTAAGTAAATAAATGAATAAATAGGTAAATAAATAAATACATACAAAATCTGAGTGTTTTCATACACATTTATGGCCCATATTATGAAAGCACTTTGGTGATGCAGGGCCAGATAGGGCAGAAACTGTGTTGTTTATTTGGGAATGAGGACCAATGCAAATATCCTCCCCCTCCTTTTTGTTTCAGCCAATGTAAAATCACATTCCCCTCATTTACTTGTACAAGTGTCATTACATTTCCATTATGCCCTTAAATGCTGTTAAAAGTATAAATATAAGTTTGGTAATAAAATTGCTTTCCAGATCATTACAAAAATCAAGTTAAAAACTGAAAAATATTCAGCCTGAGCCCCAAGAGTTAAAAGAAAACTGATTTATGGAACTAATGTGGTTCAACAAAGTAAACCTATGCTGAGGGCAACCAAAATATCAAAAATAACAGACACTTTTAATATAAACACAACATAATTATGTATAAGTACAGGGATGGGAGGAGGGAAAAAAACAAACAAAACAAATAAGCTCAAATCTTTCCAACTAAAGATATTTATATCTTTATTTATTTACAGTGGACATGTACAATGTAAAAAGTAATTTATATGCAAATTGGAACTAAATGCAGCAGTGTGCAGAATAGGCTATCCAACAAATTAAAATAGGACAGAATTGAAGAAATAAATTCAGTAAAACAGAAAGGAATCCTGGTGATTACAAATATCAAGGGGAAAAGTGTATTAGCAAAACTTCTGAATTTGTCTTTTCTTTTACTTTTTCCCCCTCCATTCACTACATTATTTTCATAATGTACCCAAAACTCACTTGATAGATCTGCTTGGTAAAGTGTGCTGTTCTTACAATCTTTTATTTATATCAGATCCTGGTGACAGTGGAACATGAAGCTGAATAGCACAGCCCTACTTTTGTTTTCAGACACTATAGTTCCAGAAAAAAAGAAAAGTCTGTGTATACTACAAATCCACTAGCATGGTAAATTCTTGGATTCAATAATAAAAATTACCAGTGTTAATACAATGTAAGCATCACAGCATTCTCTCCTCTCACCCCATCTGTTCATCTAGGTAATGTCAGATATCAGGACATGGCAACGCAGGTATTCTCTTGAACGGATGTCCGCCTGTACAAAGATAGAAAGAGACCGAATCTTAGGCAGGCCCGTGTGGAATCTATACCTGCACAATGCAGCAGATTTAACACCCACCAAAAAATAATATAGGACTTACAGAGTATTTAAAAGTTGACTATGCTCTACATTTACCAGCTAATACGCTGTGTGCTGTGGTTGGTATCCTATTTTTGGCTTATTTGAACTTTCAGTAATATTATTCTGCATTCATTTAAATCTGCCTTTTAAAATGTTAAATTTTTTCCCCCAGTAATATTACAGAATTTTTTATGATGAATCCAGCTAGTCAATTTTAACATCCTGCAGAGTTGCACACTGTTCACGGGGTGATTATGCCTGTTTGCTTTATAGTAACATACATACAGTTATATACAGTTGAACTAGCCATTCAGAAGGTAAAGTTACTTGTTTTCTTCTATTCAGGTTTTTCTCAAACGGTAGTAAATGCTAGTAAACAATAGTAAAGGACCATGTATGTGTATGTGTGTGTTCAGTAATATTACAGAATTTGTGTGTATTATGGGAAAGGCTTCATCCCCATAGAGCTGACAAGATCCACCATAGGCAAGCTCTCAAAAAAAAAAAGAAAAAAAAAAGACATAAATGAAAATGAAATAAAGGCTCATTTGCTTTCTAATTAGCACATTAATTAATACAGATACAGTCATTGAAGCGGCATACAATCGCCACATAGAGGCTAGGTAGTGGGCTTGTGACTCGTTCGCACTCGGTCATTATCTCATCCATGGAAGACTGACGATCTTAACTTGCTTTTGAATTTTATTAAAGGTGACACATCATGAAAATCTGACTTTTCCAGGTTTTAAGTGCTATAATCAGGTCCCCAGTGCATCTACCAACCAAGGAAACATGAAAAAGATTAACCAAGTAACTTTGTTTTGGGAAGCCTTTTTCTGAAAGCGTCTGAGAAAACGAGTGCGTCTGATTTCGCTCCCTTGGTGACGTGGCAAAGGGATTTCTTTATAATATTACCGCCCCATAACCTGTAAGTTTACACCCACGGCGTTTCATTTGATTTCGCAAGCGACAACGGTGTACCAGCTCTAATGCCATGGAGAAAGTTTGAGCAAAACATGCTAACTGTTCTGTTTTTGGCTGCACAGACGAGCACAGAACACTATTTACAGTCCCAGCCTCAGAGGAGACAAGCAATGGATTTATTGATTCATTTTCAAAATGATATAATAAATAATCTGTGGAGTATTTTGAGCTGAAACTTCACAGACACATTCTGGGGACACCAGAGACTTATATTACATATTGTAAAAAGGGGCATAATATGTCTCCTTTAAAGCATATGAAAACCTGACTAGACCAATGCAATATGGTCAACAGAAAGTTGGCTCCCGCACCTCGCCCCTTCCAACCTAACAAACAATCCGACAAAGGAAATAATAAAGAAAACGGAAGTGATCACCTGTGCCCACGTGACCTTGAATAACCAATAAGAAATAACAAAAACCGACTGTTTTTTATGACTGTTTTTTGTAACTCGTGTGTTTTTAACGTAAACCTGTGTGTGAACAGGTGTGAACAGAACTTAGTTTAGTACTCACATGCTGTG
>NW_015649134.1:153608-163174 GCF_001515625.1 Sinocyclocheilus rhinocerous | reverse complement strand
CCTCTGAGGTATGCTAGTCTCGCGAGTTTGTTTATAGGAGCAAAGGAAGCAAAGTTTCCTTACTTTAGCAAAGGAAAACAAGTCTCCTCTTGGCTTTTATCGAAATCCTCCGACATTCTTCTTTACAAATCCTCGTTTTGTACTTCTAATTCGTGATCGTTGTTTTGTTTTGATCTCTGCCCTGTGCTTCCGCGTTCGTCACATCTGAGTGGTGCATGCGCAACGCCGACGTCTTACATCATCCGCCCGGAGCTGATTCTGTGTACAACAGTGAGCGCAAGCTAGATTAAATTGATTATTAAATATCTTAAAGGGTTAGTTCACCCAAAAATGAAAATTAGCCCATAAATTACTCACCCTCAAGTCATCCTAGTTGTATATGATTTTCTTCTTTCAGACGAATCCAGTCGGAGTTATATTAAAAATTGTCTTTGATGTTCCAAGCTGTTTAATGGCAGTCAGAGGGTGTTGCAGTTCATCAGTCCAAAGGAAGTGAAATAAAGAGCATGCATCCATAATAAAAAGTGCCTCACACGGCTCTGGGGGGTGAACAAAGGCCTCCTGTAGCGAATCGATGTGTTTTTGTAAGAAAAATATCCATATTCAAAACGTAATAATCACTTTAATCAAGCGTCCGCCAACAGTTGTACATTGAAGTAGCTCCGGGAGGATGACGTAAGATATCGGTGTTGTCGGTGAGTCTCGTGAAAACCAACGTTTGTTTATAGGAGCAAAGGAAGCAAAGTTTCCTTACTTTAGCAAAGGAAAACCAGTCTCCTCTTGGCTTATATCGAAATCCTCCGACATTCTTCTTTACAAATCCTCGTTTTGTACTTCTAATTCGTGATCGTTGTTTTGTTTTGATCTCTGCCCTGTGCTTCCGCGTTCGTCACATCTGAGTGGTGCATGCGCAACGCCGACGTCTTACATCATCCGCCCGGAGCTGATTCTGTGTACAACAGTGAGCGCAAGCTAGATTAAATTGATTATTACATTTTAAATATGGTTATTTTTCCTACGAAAACGCATCGATTCGCTACAGGAGGACTTTGTTCACCCCCCGGGGCCGTGTGAGGCACTTTTTATTATGGATGCATGCTCTTTATTTCACTTATTTTGGACTGATGCACTGCAACACCCGCTGACTGCCATTAAACAGCTTGAAAGATCAAAGACAATTTTTTATATAACTCCGACTGGATTCGTCTGAAAGAAGAAAGTCATATACACCTAGGATGCCTTGAGGTTGAGTAATTAATGGGCTAATTTTCATTTTTGGGTGAACTAACCCTTTCATGCTCTTACAGTCATGTCTGTCTATTATAAATGTGTCATCCTGAAGGAGTTAATTTTGTGATAATGTCAGGCTGGATAATGTCTGGTGCATTATCCCACTTATTATTTGGTTTGCCAAATTAGTAAATAAATAGACATAAATTAATGATTGTTTAAATATGTAGAGATTGTGAAGTTTTACAAGAGAAGTTAAACTAGCACAGTGAAAGAGACTGGTTGCCAAGGACAATGGTCAAATATACAGTTTAGCAGTACAAATACATTTGACAGAAGAATGCTATGATTGATCAATCAAAATGTAAATCTGGATTTGCATAAGCATAGAAAGGTGCTCTGTGCATAATAACAATATCTTAATACATACAATTAAAAAGGTTTATGCTTTTTAGCCACATAGTTAAAAAAAATATCACTTTCTTTAGATGCTCAAAAAGCATTCGATTGGGTTGAATGGGAGTTTTTGTTTTATACATTTTTATATAATTTTTTTTATATAAATATATATTTTTATATTTTTTATTTTATATTGATTAATAAAATTTTTTGAAGTGGGGGATAATTTTATACAATACAATACTTTTATCCCGACCTCTTTTCCTAGGGCTAGGCATGGCTTTACCTATCTTGGAGTCACTCCACTATTACAGCAAATGTATAGGACTAATTTTAACTCTCTTTTTCTTTAACTCTCTCTTTGACTGGTGCATGATTATTTGCATAGATGGACTCCCCTGCCATAGTCCATGCTAGGAAGGATAGCTTTGATGAAGATGATCTTGCCTTGATTTTTGTACTTATTTCCAACAGAACAGGTGCTCCTGGATATTAGATCTAAGAGGACACTAATGTTATGACGATGTTATGAAGCTCTTTTACAAGGAGCAAAGGTCAATAATGAGGTAACCATAGCTATTTGGGAACAAGATTTGGGGCTGTCAGTGGATGTAGATTCTTGGACACAAATTTGGCAGTATGTTGTCAACATATCTAAGGAGACAGAGTTCAAACTTTTACATTGTCTACAATTTTACATTACAGGCATACGTTTAATCCAAATTATTAGCTGTGTCTGAAATGGCTCACTCGTTCATTCATTCACTAATCCCTATATAGACCTTTTTCTGAACGTGGAAGTATCGCCCGACTGGAGTGGTGCTTCACATTTCCGGTCTCTGGTTTCTAGTCACATTTACATATTGTCCGAGCCGATAATATAACATGAAACCCATAAAAATGGTTTTAAAAAGCACATGGCGCCATAGTTTCATCACTTTATAGTATCATATTGTCCGAGCCGATAATATAACATGAAACCCATAAAAATTGTTTTAAAAAGCACATGGCGCCATAGTTTCATCACTTTACAGTGTCGCAATAACCGTCTTTTTGCAGTAAAGGTCCTGTCATAGTTTAATGAGTGGGAATGACATGAAGCGACGCAACGTTAGCTGCATTGAAAACAGATGAGCGCACATACAGCTCCCGATCAGGGCGAAGTTCACGGGATTTTGTCCACAGAATGATAAAAGCACACATTATTTTAACATATTATTTTATTATTTCACACTCAGTATTTTAACTTAAGCGCTGCAAACCATGCATACAGTGCCGGACATGGACCGATTTTATGGTACGAAAAACAAGTACTTTAAAGGAATTCCTTTAGCTTATTGCCGTTACTGTGGCAGCAAACAACAGCACAGCTTAACCCTGCGCACATTCAGATTTAGTTATATTGAAAAAGTTTCAATTCAGTCAATCTTTTTTTACCCCGTTTTAACATGGATTTCTATGGAGACCGGAACATGAGAGCACCCAAACGGAAGTTAGAATCCATCATGGCGCCGCTCACCGGTTACTCAGGAAAAAGTTCTATAGTGTATGGCAGTTGAGTGCAGAAAGGAGTGAACGAAATGAAGTGAACGAATTCGGACGCTGACGTATACCCTGCAGGTCAGCGAGCTGGAGCTGTTGCAGAAACATCTTAGTCACTTATGTACTTTTATCTTACATGTACCTTATTTTATAAAATAACATTAATAAGAATGACACTCACAATGACTTTAAATTGTAAAAAAGCTCTGCGCCAGCTGTATGGTTTCACAGATGTTAATTTGTTTTGTAATGCTTAATATGTTCATAATCAATACTATTAAAATACTGGCAACAACAATAAACATATATTACACATACACCTAACTTTTATGTTTTTTTTACATATATATATATATATATATGAAGAGTTAATTTGCTAAAACCGATAAACGGCACTTTCAAAAAAATGAGCTGATTGCCGTGCATTATTCTCCACATATAGCGCGATCTGAACCCTAAACACGTTTTGTCCACTTTCAAGGCATCGCGAGTTCACGTTTTACTGCAGAAGCCGACAAGCGCCCTTGTTGTTTTTGAACAGAAGCGGATAAGTCCATTTTAGCGAATCAGCGCGCTGTATTCAGGTCAGGTGACAAGGCTACTTTCATTTTGAAAAGACGTGCTAGCTGAGAGGAGTTTCGTCAAAGCTGACTAAGGTGCTTTCACACCTGGCCCGTTGTTTCGGAACCTGGCACGTTTCCCCCCTTAGCTCGGTTCGTTTGGGCATATGTGAACACGGCAATCGCGCTCGGATCCGCGCCAAAACAATCGGTCTGAGATCGCCTGAACGAGGTGGCTCGGCTTGATTGAAAACGAACTCTGGAGCAGTTCGGTTGTAGTGAGATAGCAATCCGATCTAACGGACCAACAAACCGTTATATCACAATGTATAATGGGTAATTACGTAAGCTCCGTGAAAAGCATTAGCTTTGTTGTTTTGCTAATACTTCAAAATGAACCATGTGAATGTCTGTGGGTGAGCACGTCTTCACCATTCAAAAAAGTTGGTTTCATGTCGTTTTTTGGCAAAATAACTTGTGAGATGTATGATATTCCATCATGTAAGCAAAGTAACAGCGTTTACAAGGTGTTTGGTTTCATTTCTTTGACATGGTCAATACGTAGCTTGTGCGTAGCCACAATTTAGTAGTCAGAGTGGCCCACTGTAGCCCACTTATAGTCAAACCTGATTCACTGTAGTTTTTGGCCAGGCAGCGCATGAGATGGTTGATATCCCATCATGTTCGCAGTGTCAATAATATCCACAAAGATATAAGTGTCATTTCATGACATGGTCTATATGTAGCCACGATTTAGCTCTAAATTGGACGGAATACGTGTAGTCTGCTTTTAGCCCACCTGGCGAAATCGAGAAGCGCTCCTGTTCAAGACGAGACGGCAGAAAGCGCATCATGTTTGTTTTCTTTATTTTATAAAAGCACAACGTTTTGTTGATATTGTGAGTGCACACAAATAAAAGTAGACCCTTTACAGTTACGAATGATGTATTACTCTTACCTTTATGAGCAAAAATGACGGTGTATCCACTGAAAAAAAATGCAAGTGATCGCGCTGGCGCCTCCATGTCCTGCAAAGCGCGCTTTAGCTTCCACTCTCCGCACAAACTATTGGATATAGCGCACATTTATCTAGGTTTAACGTTAAAACATTGTTATATGCTTGAACTGTTTTATATCTATAGATTTTATTTTAGGCAAGTCGTGATGATTTGAGAAGGCTAAATTGATCAACCATAGGCTATGATCAGCTCACTGTCTGCGGCTGGCCGCTTGGTCGTTACTTTAAAAAACAAAAACTTAGCCTATATTTAACGACCAAAAAATGCTCCAAATGTTTTTCTAAATGATCTTAATAAAAAAACTAAACAAAATATAATCACTTTGCCATTACATACAAAACTGAACTATTTTAATATAGCTGAAACAGTAGTATAAGCTGTTTTGGGAGAAGGGGGAAAAAAAGACGGGCTCGGGTCGGACTAGGGCCTGAACGTCACGGGCCAGGGCCGGACTAGTGCCTATATTTGAGGCCCGTGCAGGGCTCTAGCCTGAACATCTTCAAGTGAGTGGCGGAGCAAACCGAAAGTTGATGCCGAAAGTCCAGCACTCGCCATACCTTCACTGCTGCGACTACTCTTGTTTGTATGTGTTCCTTCGCTGGCATTTTCCACATTTAGTTTTTCTGCCTTAATAACAAATGTATCCATTCTGATGCTCAATTTTACCGAACTGATGGCTGCTGATGACTATTTGAATTGAATTCTGCCAAAGTGCGCGCTTGTAAGTGTTCGTTAAATGCGTAATGTTAATTACATGAGTAGGCTACAGGTCTGCTCATGTCTGCAAATAATATATGAAAAACAAAATTATTTTACATAACAAAAACATTATAGCTTACCTGTATATTTGTTTAGTACATTTTTAAATTAATGTAAAAACTAAAATGAATTGTAAAACTGAAAGTTATTTTTTAAATTGTGTTCAGCGGGCCGCATTTGAATTCGTGACGGGCCGCGGGTTGAGAACCACTGATTGAAAGGGTTTCCTTTTCTTAGTTCCTTGTCCAGTATTGAATGTATATGTCTACCTCCTCTGCTACGTGTGTTTTTCTGGTTCCCTGAATGTTATTAAAAATCTCCTTGTTGATGTACTCCACGTCTCCTCATTCCTCACTCCCTCACAGTAGCGAACGTGACTATCTGTGACCTCCGAAGCTTCGTTTTTGCACACAACCACGTGACTGCTTCTTATTCTGATTCAAATAACCTCTTGCACAGGTTTCAAGTGTCATTCACTTCTTTGATAAGAATAAATCATAATACGAATAAATATTTACATGTGTAGTTTTGTGCATGTTCAGTTTGTATTAATCCCTGCTTCACAATCACTTCAACTGACCATTCCACGATAATCTAAATTTTTTTGATCATATGCCTACATGAGTTATGCTTATTTTTTCATAAATTTATTCACAGACGCGTTTATTCATACTTTAAATACAATTATTTTTTTTATTTTTTTTGCTTTATATGGTTTTCGTAGCATAAACTGATTCATTATATGAAACAGTACAAAAATGGCTGGGATGTCTGGGACGTAAGGTGCCTTTTTCCACCTTTTGACCACAAAATGTCATTAGTGTGCAACGTGTTGAAAAGCTTCGATTACTGAACCATTTTATGATATAGTTGTTGGTGCTTAGCAAAGCTTCATAAACAAATTTAGGTGTATTCGGTGGCGCATTATCGAAAACAAAACTAATCCACTGCGTCCAGTGGCTCTAATGTTGGGAGAAAATGAAGACTCTTATGTACACTTTTACATCCAACTATAAAACACCTGCATTATATGAGACATTGTCGCTACAGCTGCTGGAGTGCGGAGAAAATGTTGGACAGCTTACAACTGGCTGAGGGCAGAGATATGCTAATACGGGACAGTCCGTCAGTGGCCGTAGGTGGGGCTTGAGCAATATGACATCATACTGCTCAGAAAATCAAAATGTCTTGATTATTGAGACTGTTTAGGTTTTTTAGGGATTACAAAAAAAGTAGTTGTATGGTGGTTGTGCCCACACACTGCTAATACACATTATATGCAAACACCAGTAAAAGTTAATTTTGCATCCGATGTCCCCTTTAAGTATACAGGATTTCAAATATCTTTTTGCAAAACCTTAGCAGTAAGATTTATAAAGCACAACAATACTGAAAATGGCACTACTATGGTCAGAGATCAGATCAGCCTTTACTGCATTTATTCCTGTACACACCTGTATTAGGAATATCAGTAATATTCTTGAGCAACAGCCTGTGGCTAAACCCCAACAAAAACCCTGCAGGTGGTCTCAGCTCTCACCTGTTGACTGTTTTGGGCAGTTGTGGCCTAATGGTTAGAAAGTTGGACTTGTAACCCAAAGGTTGCGGGTTTGAGACTCTGTACCAGCCGGGATTGTAAGTGGGGGGAGTGAATGTACAGCGCTCTCTTCAATACTACAACTGAGGTGACCTTGAGCAAGGCACCGCAGCAAAAATGGCTGCCCACTGCTCTGTGTGTGTGTTTGTTCACTACTCACTGCTTTGTGTGCACTTGGATGGGATAAATGCAGAGCACAAATTCCAAGTATGGGACACCACACGTCACGTCTTGTTGCCCAATAGGGTCCTGTTCTGGTGTTCTTTTTTTTTTTTTTTTTTTTAATTTACAATTTATTTTATTTAAAAAACAAATAGATAGAAAATGTAATGTCTTGCATTAACATTTCCTGCACTGTAACATTATTTGCATCAATAATAAGTACATCAAAATACTTAAAATAATACATACATTGTATGGTAATATTTTTTTTTTTTTTTGTTTTTTTTTTTTTTTTTTTTTTTAGCATTTATAAAGCTGAAGGGTCTAATTAAATAGTCTCAAAGCAACACAATCTGCCATGTACAAATGTCAATGATGTTACTATGGAGACACAGGAAACTGCAAAGCATTAAGGCTGTCAATCATTTTTCAAATTATGTGTTGGCCCACAGAGAAATTCTCCTTTTAAAGAATGCATATTCACAATCACAAGTGAGGATATAACCCAATATCACATTGCACCACCTAGAATGAATACCAATAGATTTGAAAGGGTTAGGAAAACCAGGTTGTGTTCATCAGCATATTGTTTTTAGGTAAGGTCTAAAACTGGAGCAGTCTGTGTATTCATATGTGTAGATTTAAGATAATTATCCCCCCAATAATATGCTTGTCTTTTACTCACCTTCACAATCAAAGTGGTTGAAAAAGTGCTAGAAACTTTACTAAATTCAAAAATTTAAGGCAGCAACTAAACTAACAGTTTCAGTTTAGTGGGCTAAAATCTTCTACAGTGTATACACAATAAAATGCTTGCTTTTTTAATGTTGGAGTTACGTTAACACTTTAAATACTAAATTCAGTTTTCTAGTTGTTAAATCAAACAAAGTTACCATTTTGATGTTTAGCTAACTACTGGGTTGTTTGGAGAGGCTTGCTTGATCTCTAAAGTTGTTTAAAATGCCAACTGTCATTTTTAATTATTGAATGTGCAAAGTCACTGGACACTAAAAATATTTAAAGTGTAGTTTGCACAATATTTTCATGATTTTTTTATTAATTGAGCAAGATTTTGACTAACTACACTAACATTAGTCAGGTAACTAATCAACACTGAAAAATCAGCAAGACATCTACTGCATGTTTACATACCTGCAGAAAGAAATATATATCAAAAAACAGCTTAGTGGAACACAAAAACATTTTCTGTGTGAATTAGCACTGTGCCAAAACAAGAACGAGTCTTATGCAGTCTGTGCATTTCTTGTCATTAACTCATCAACTGATTTGGTCTTTTGATCCGACATGATATGGGTCAAAACCAATAAGCAAAATGATCCTCAGAGCTTGAATGTAAATTACTGTATGAAAATAACGCAGCAAGAATAACCCAGAATGTCAAACCCATAAATGGTTAACTAATTTCTGGGTTTTCTCAGCTGGGTTAAAGTACTATACATACTCTAATATTTGCCTAGCACTGTGCTGCCAATTGAATCATTTTTAACCCATCCACTTTTACGAGTGCATGTGGACATGCATTATGAGGTTTTAAAACTACTTAAAATCACGTAAAAAATGTTTATGCTTCATTTGCAAAGCCTTCCTTATATGGTGTCACGAATCCTGTCCATGGACTTCCGTTCGATCACCACCAGAGGTCACCCTTCCATTACATTGACTCTCGCACTACACAAAATGTTGCATGTCATCCCGGACTACATATCCCATCATCCATTGCACTAATTGCACACAGCTGTAACCAATCACACATTCACTATATAACACTCACTCAGATCCCTTTCAAACTGCAGAGTATTGTTTAGCATCTATGCTGCTATGCGTAGCTACTTTACGGAGCCAGTTCCCGGTCCTAGCTTGAGTTTCTAGTTCTGAGTCTAAGTCTAGTTTATCCTGTTTATTGCCTTAGTAATTTCGTGTTTTGATCCTAGCCTGTATATCTCGTTTCTGTATGATCTCTGCCTGCCCTGAAGTATATCGCCTGTCTTGGATTACCCCTCTCGTCTCGCCCTGTTCGGATACTGTTTATTCCTCGCCTGGACCATCACTTGTGTTTCGGATTACTCTTCAGTCTTGCCCCCTATATACCTGTTTGCCATTGTCCGACCCTTGGCTGTTTTGACTGTTTCAGAATAAAGCTTTGCACATGGATCCGCACGCCTCACGTCTTGTTTGCCCTGTAACAGAATCCTCAGCCACACGAGGATCCAGCAGCTTTTCATGTGGACATTGGCCAGGTATGGACACTGCAAAACTTTTATTAGCCTTAAAGCAGGG
>NW_015649134.1:141015-153533 GCF_001515625.1 Sinocyclocheilus rhinocerous | reverse complement strand
TTAACAATTTTAGTAAAAAAAACTTAACAATATGAGTATGTTATGAATTCAGCTCAAGATTATATATCTGTTGAAGCAGGTGTTTATCAGACCATTGTTTATGGCCAAATGTATAAGTCCTGCTATTCAAAGCGTCATGAATGGAAAACAGTCATCATGGGTAAGAGAATATATTATTTCTCTATGTTTGCTTCTTATGAATGAGCAGTGCTGTGAATGAATCCTGAATATCTTGACAACAGGAAGTCAGTTCAGAGGAAGTCGAGCTGTCAGATGAGGAATACAAACCACAGTCTGAGTCAGACACTTCAGATGAGCAGCAGATCTGATCGAGCTAAACTCCTCTCACATGTACAGCTATCTGCATCCTCTGAGTTTAGTGAAGCTCTGAGATCAGACCTAACTGCTCTGGATGTGTCTGAGCGCAATGGAAAGTGAATCTTAAAGGCCAAATAAACATCATGTGTGAATGAAGAGTTGGACTGCCTCATGAGGAGCCGGTGACTGATGTTGAGACAGTTCTGCTGAATGTCACCGTCCCAGAAAGCAAAGCTCATCAGCCCATCATCACACAATGAAGAGGAGAGCAGTAAGAAAAGAGCAGCAGCGCTGAGAGAGGAAGAGAGGGAAAGCAGCGCGGCTGAAGAAGATCAGTGTGTGCAGTCAGCAAAAACCTCCTGATCAGCAAACTGTCACGAATCCGGTGCATGAACTTCCGTCTGCTTGCCACCAGAGGTCACCCTTCCATTACATTGACTCTCGCACTACACAAACTGTTGCATGTCATCCCGGACTACATATCCCATCATCCATTGCACTAATTGCACACAGCTGTAACCAATCACACATTCACTATATAACACTCACTCAGATCCCTTTCAAACTGCAGAGTATTGTTTAGCATCTATGCTGCTATGCGTAGCTACTTTACGGAGCCAGTTCCCGGTCCTAGCTTGAGTTTCTAGTTCTGAGTCTAAGTCTAGTTTATCCTGTTTATTGCCTTAGTAATTTCGTGTTTTGATCCTAGCCTGTATATCTCGTTTCTGTATGATCTCTGCCTGCCCTGAAGTATATCGCCTGTCTTGGATTACCCCTCTCGTCTCGCCCTGTTCAGATACTGTTTATTCCTCGCCTGGACCATCGCTTGTGTTTTGAATTACTCTTCAGTCTTGCCCCCTATATACCTGTTTGCCATTGTCCGACCCTTGCCTGTTTTGACTATGTTTCAGAATAAAGCTTTGCATATGGATCCGCACGCCTCTCGTCTTGTTTGCCCCATAACATATGGTATCAGCCCATATATGGTATCATTTGAAAGCTTAGAGTGTCTTCTTTACAAAGAATACCATTACTTTTGGTTTTTTGATACATAAAGCAGTAAAATGAAGCTTAGAAATGTATTCGACCCACACACGAATTCCGCCTAATGATTGCGAATAATTTTTCCGAAGAATGTGTATTTTTTTATATTTTTCACAAAACAGTCAAGTCATATATCACAAGAAAGCTCTCATTCTCAAGAATTTGACTACATATATTAATTGATTGTGTGACAATCACAGATCGAATGATCTTCAATAGAATTGCGATGTGAAATTTCTCATCTCTAAGCAAATTTTCTTATGGGTTACATTCCTACTCGTAGCACTGCTTCAGTCAGCCGCAAACAGCCACAAATATCTATATACTTATAGAGCTTTTAGATTAGGATCTCTTCTTTCAAACAAGACCATTTTCACGTTTCTGCGTCCTTCCATCGGTGAGATATATAGCGTTTTGTTCAGCTGCGCAACAGAAGCTCACCAGAGAAAAAAAGATGCTCTTTTGGCAAACACGCGCTCTCCAAATCATAGCAGCTCTGGCCAGCGGCTCTTATGTTCTACAACTCTGGGCTGCTCAGTGGGCGGCAATAGATCAGATTATACGCCACTCAAGCGCGCCGGGCCACTCAGAGCCGTGAAATTTGGCACCTCTGGGTCAATAGACAGGAGGGGGGAGAGAGAGGATCCGGGTCAGCACTGGAGCTGTTTTGAGCGTGGGTCTTGTAGTTTTCTTTGACTGTTTTGAAGGCGATAATGCACGCTGGAAGACAAACGCAAGTCTTGTGTCTCCTGAAAGAAAAAAACTGATTGTATAAAACACAAAATTTGATATTTGGTATAATTCGCTTATGCCATTTTGTATATTACTACTTAGACAAACATAAAAATGAAACATAATTCAGTCAATAATCAAGAAAAGTGCTATGGCACATAGTAAAATAGGATTCTGGGGGCAATATGATTTATAAAACCTGTTTTTGGAAAGGAAACTCACAAAGACACTTTTAGACGCAAAAAAGGGACAATTTTACTCCCTTCGGTTATAATTCAATAACTCCTGTTTAGAAGCTGTTATTTGAAAGATTCTTTTTTTCTGGCATATCTTGGCAACTAGTGGAATCAAACAATATAAGCTGCAGAGAGCTGGAGCAAATAGAACCTGAATAACAAAAAAAATTCTGAAAAAAAATCAAAAAGTGCCTATGTTTTTTTTAGTGTTTATTGTAATATTTAAAACATATACAATGTTATTTATGAAGAATTACAACCATATTTTGTAGTTCAAAGGGTTTTCTATAAAATGACACCATTGTTTTTCATTTCCTCAATTGTATGTGTGTAGAGTAAACATTTGAATTAGGGTATGTCAAATTTAGGCGAAAATACACAAAAACGCCCCTGAGCGTAAATTAAGTCATCACTGGCTTACAGTCCACATCAATAGATTTAGCAATAAATCTGTCCCCCTCATGCCTGTTCATAAAGGACATGTTTTCATGTTCTGTCTGCGATATTTGTACATTTTTGTCAAATACGCAAACCTTTTCATTTAATAGCAGCTATATGCATTAGATGTAATAGCAGCTGGGTGGCCAAGCTGTGCTCTATAAACTACTGCACTATCCCGATTTACCCCTGAGAAAAACTCAAGTAAGAATGCTCTTGACACAGAATCAGAGATTAAACGACTTTAACTGGAAAATGACTGTTTACTATTGTCCTCTTTTTAGAGCAGCTTTACAGCAGTTTTTTTGAAAAAACATTTACCTGTAAAGCTGCTTTAGCACATTCTGTGTTGAATAAAGCGCTATATAAATAAAGGTGACTTGACTTGACTTGACGACGTACAAAGTGAATGCATACAAATCTCATGACAACTAAAGACTAAGCTAATACTGAGTCTATGTGTGTTTGAAAGCATAAAATAGTAAATAGTCTGAAACTGCGCTGCAGAATATAGGGGGAGTGAGAACAAAGCAAGAAATCTGTGTTTTACAACATTTTAGCATTCTGTAGAGGGGTGTTGCCTCTTAGTGGTGGCCATTTTTGACACAATCATTACAATAACCATGTCCAAAATCTACTTGTGACGAGTGGGGCGGGGCCGAGAGCCGTGGGAATGGAGTGTGGTCGGTGGAGTTAATGATAATGCATGACACCTGCGCCACTCACCGGTCTCGAGTCCCACGGAGGAGCTCCGGAAGGATAAAAGGAGGAGTGACGACAGTGTTGGACGAGAGAAGACCAGGTCTGGACTTTATTTTGTGTTTTGGTTCTGTTTGTGCGCGACAGTCGTCCGCGAGGGGCTGTCGCGCTATTTTGTGTTTATTTTATTAGTAAAGTTTTGTTTGAACGTTCGCCGGTTCCTGCCTCCTTCTTCCCGTGACTACGAACTTTGTTGCACTACTCTTGTCTATCTACAGTGGCCCTGAAATTTATTTGGACACCTTTGGACACTTAGTTGACACCCAAAAATTAAATTTAAGTCATTATTTACTTAAGCTGTAAGAAAATTTTCACTCACTTCTGTATTTGTCGCTTTTATCTTTCAGAAAATAAAGTTGCTGCTCTCATTGTCCCATCTGCTACACAGGGTCTTTAAAAGGATAGTTCACCAAAACATTGAAATAATTTACTCACCCTCATATCATTCCAAACCTGTATGCTCTTTCTTCTGTGAAAAACAAAAGATATTTTGTTTCTGTGTTTTTCCACAGTTAAAAATACAATCTACAATAAAATACAATACAATACAATAGACATACAGGGTTGGAAAAAAAAAAGATATGGGGTTTTTATTTGAGTTCCATTATTTTTTTTCTAGCGGATGGATGGCATTTAACTATTTTACTTTTTTTAAAAAAAGGAACATTTTAATATATATTTTTCGCTTTAATATTTGTACTGTGCGGTAAAAATTTTTATAAAAGCAATAAGGTATTCAATGCATGCTGTATTTGCAAAAAAGATATTTTGTTTCTGTGTTTTTCCACAGTTAAAAATACAATCTACAATAAAATACAATACAATACAATAGACATACAGGGTTGGAAAAAAAAAAGATATGGGGTTTTTATTTGAGTTCCATTATTTTTTTTCTAGCGGATGGATGGCATTTAACTATTTTACTTAAAAAAAAAAAAGGAACATTTTAATATATATTTTTCGCTTTAATATTTGTACTGTGCGGTAAAAAATTTTATAAAAGCAATAAGGTATTCAATGCGTGCTGTATTTGCAATACAGTCTGTCCCCCATTGGGCCTAATGGCCCTCATCCTTAACTGTATTCACAATACTGCTTGGCTTCTCATAGCTTATTGCGTACATACTCATTGGTTGCTATAGTAGTGGTATAAGCACCTGCACGATGCCAAGACTCTCTCATACAACAACTGAGGAGCTATCAGAAAGAGAGGACAAAAAAAATGAAATTGCCTTTTACCATTTCTATCATGACATCTTATACAACTTGAAATCTGATCTGACTCTTCAGATTCAAATGTAAAAAAAAAAATTTAACCACAAGGATGTAGTTTGTATCACGTTTGTAAAATTTCAAATTTGTGTTTTTTGTTGTTCAGACTAATAGAAACACAAAATCAGATTTTTGTTGCCTGTCTTAAATGATCTGAATGAATATCTTAGTGTGAATACCCTTTAAAGCAGGGGTATCAAACTCAATTCCTAGAGGGCCGGAGCCCTGCAGAGTTTTGTTCCAACCCTGCTCCAACACACATATCACGTAGTTTTGAAATAAGCCTGAAGGACTTGATTAGTTTGATCAGGTGTGTTTAATTAGCGTTGAATCTAAACTCTGCAGGGCTCCGGCCGTCCAGGAGTTGAGTTTGACACCCCTGCTTTAAAGCATCAGAAGTCGTATGAGAACAAATTATTAGTCTGCGTTTTATGTAATTTTGGTTAATTCATGCTGTAGAGACCTCAAGTGTGTGTACCTGTCGTATTGGTTCAGGTACTCTGTAGAGGCAGCAAGTGTGTGTGAGTCTGACTGCTGTATCCAGACTGATTCGATGACCCACAGAAACATACACAGGTTTGATACTGCTTTGGGAACTGCGGAGAGCCTGAAGAAACACAACAAAAACAGAAGTATTCACTTAAACATTTACTTCCAAACAAACAATCTACCGTAAATTTAATAAAAGAAAACATAGCAGGAATATATATATTAAATCTAAATTAATTTGGTACCTTAGCACATCATAGGTTACTACTACTCATTCTAAATTAAAGGAAAACATAACACATGAACAAAATATATCTGTGTGTGTGTATATATATATATATATATATATATATATATATATATATATATACACACACACAGATAGATAGATAGATAGATAGATAGATAGATAGCCCTGGTCTTCCATACAAATATACATAAATACACAGACAAAAAACATTTAGAAACTGCAACCAATGTTTATTTAGATGTTTATTTACCTTTTAGCCTTTTATAGAAATAGATATACAATAAGAATAAGTATATTGCAAGATTAAAAAGTGTGCATTGGCTACAAGTTGTCATTTATATCGCGATGCATTGTTTCTAACATATTTGTATCTGTAAAAACCGATTTATTTATATATAATTACTAGTGGATGCGCTATACGTTTATTATTTAGAAAGTGGTCAATAATCTGTGACCAATATTTTATATGTAGATTGATTTCTCCTCTCTAAACTGTTTCTCAAGCGCGCGTTCTCTAATCACCGCTGCTGCGTTAATATGACGTATCAAAACACTGTAGAGACCTGAAGAAAGGCGGGGATTAAAGTCCAAAACTTGACTTGAAATAACCTAACAAATCAACCGGGGCTAAAGCAGTTCCATAAATGACAAATTCACACAATCTCACTAATTTGTGCACGCTTATTCTTAAGCAGACCTTAATGTCGATAATGGATCAAATCGATCCACCATGACAAACAGCGAGATCTTAATGACGATCATGGATCAAATCGATCCACCATGACAAACAACGAATATATCTGTGCTGTTTAATGCATTCGAGACATTGTGTTTTCCTAAGCAGTGTTGGGCAAGTTACTCTGAATATGTAATCAAATTACTGATTAATGATTACTCCTTTTAAAAGTAATCACGTTACTGTTCTGATTACTTTATTTCAAAAGTAATTAGTAACATTATAGTTACGTTACTATTTTCTCCATGAAATTTATGAAATCCCAGCATACTGTAACGGGGCTGACAAGACGTGAGACGTGTGGATCCATCTGCAAGCTTTTATTTAAGAGACGTGGTCATAACAGGCAGGGTCGAACAATGGCAAACAGGTATATGGCGGGCAAAACACAAGAATACGCTTGCACCTGTTAATCGTTTATATTTTATATTAGTTCATGTTTCTTTTGTGCAATAGATGAATAACAATTTATTTGTTTTAGATATTTTGTTTAGATATTTCTATTTTGCGTGAGTCCCGTGAATCATTTTATTCTCCCGCATCCCGCACACACACGGGTGTCTACCCGCCCGCACCAGCACTCACCCATCTTGTCCCGCGCCGCACTCTGTTGCGTCGGGTCTCGCGGGAGCAGGTCTCTAATCCACTGGCACTTGACTCGACAGTGCCTGTGCTACATCCTTTTTAGGTCTCTAGATTATAAAACACTGCATTCTGTCAGCAATGTAACGTGGCAGTAACGTATAGAGACGTCGGCTTGTAACTATACTCTAATTACTATTCTGAAAATTATAACGCGTTAAATTACTCTGTTACTAAAAAAGTAATCAAATTACAGTAACGCGTTACTAAGTAATGCGTTACTGCCCAACACTGTTCCTCAGTGCATAACTGACATGTAAGTGGATTATTGTAATAGGTAAATCAAATGTAAGCTAGTAGGCTACAGTAGGCCTACTAATTACTAAGCTCGTGTATGAGTGAGTGTGAATGATAAATGAGTGTTTCTTATAGCAGTTAAAATGTAATAATTTTCTTTATTATCTATTTTCATTTTTAATTAAGTGATTTTAACTTAATTTAACTTAATTTACACTGAACAAAATTATAACGCAACACTTTTGTTTTTACCCCCATTTTTCATGAGCTGAACTCAAAGATCTAAGACTTTTTCTATGTACACAAAAGGCCTATTTCTCTCAAATATTGTTCACAAATCTGTCTAAATCTGTGTTAGTGAGCACTTTTCCTTTGCCGAGATAATCCATCCACCTCACAGGTGCGTCGTCCTCATCGGGGTCTCGACCTGACTGCAGTTCGTCGTCATAACCGACCACCGACTAAGATGCCATCGAATGTGATGAGTCAGACTAACTGAAATAAGCCTGGCTTATTTGGTTAACTTGTTTTATGAAACATGTTGAATCAAATCGAATCTAAATCGGATCACACTGCATCGTAATTGGGGTGAATCGCATCGCATCGGTAGCTGCTTCATATGTATCTTTAAAGTATTTTATCGTTGGCTATGCATCGAGATGCGTATCGTATCGGCCTGAGTCATGAGATGCACATCCCTATATATATATATATATATATACATTTGATACCCCTTAGCACATCATAGGTTCCTAAATAATGAAACAAAAAACATTTGTATGTGTTTTTGTTGGTATCCTTGGCAAATATGAACAAAGAAGGCTTTGAAAATAAGAAAGTAAGTGGGGGAAAATCACATGAAATTAATATATTTCTCTAATACACAGTGGTCACAATTACTGGTACCCTTTTTATGAGTATATCTCTCAAGTATATTGAGATTTCATTTCAATACATTCATATTTTCATTTTTTAGCACACCAGGGTGACTAGAAACTCCCATTTCCACAATTAGAGCAATAATTAAGAATTTCCAATGAACAGAAAATGTTACAAATCTGCCAGGAAGAGGATGTTATTGTCAAGTAACCATGTCGAAGCACACACGCAAAGGATGAAGAAGACGATAATGACGAAGATGACGCCAAGTCAAGTCACCTTTATTTGTATAGCGCTTTATACAATATTGTGTCAAAGCAGCTTTACAGTGTCAAACAGGAAAAAAAGTGTCAATAATGCAAGAGGACAATAACAAAGAGTAATTTTTCAGCTAAAGTCAGTTCATTGATGATTCAGTGATGTCATCATCCAGTTCAGCTCTCTTCCAATAGTGTCTGTGCAATCAGCCAAGCGTTCCCAACTAAACAAGCCACGTCTTTAATAAATCCATATATAGGTAAATCCAAGTAAGAGAAGGCAGGGGACACACATAACATTGCCGATACCCAACCACTTCAAACTGAACAGACAGGAACTTAAATACACAGACCAAACTAGGATAATAAACAAGACACACCTGAAAATAATGAAGAACTCAAATCAGAAACCATGACAACTAACTAGACAGAGAAAACGGTGCAAACAAAGTCCAAACAATGTGATGTTGTGACAGATCGCCCCCCTCCTGGAAGGCGTGAACTCACGCCACAGAGAGAGGAGGGTCAGGAGAACGGCGGAGGGCTGGGTGAAAGGGATGGCGTAGGGCAGGCGGCCGGACGATCGGGAGGAAACTGGAGGTTCTGGAGGAGGATGGAAGACCAGGAGGAGGACGACAAACAGAGTCCAAGGTGGAGCAGACGGAGGTAGGAACCAAGGAGGATGCAGGAGGGACCAGGAGCAGGAGGAGCCAGGTGGGACCCAGGCCGCAGCCAGGATGGCATCCCATGGTGGAGCCGATGAAGGGAGGAGCCATGGTGGAGGAAGGACTGACGACACCAGGGGGCCGACTGACGGAGGCGGAGCAGGTGGAACAGAAGCCCAGGGCAGAGACAGAGAGCCACAGAGACGGAGAGCTGCAGAGCCAGGGCGACACTGAGGATCCGGAGGGCCAGGGCGGAGCCGACGGCTCTGGCGACCGTGGCAAAGGTGGGGACTCAGAAGACCGCGGTGGAGCCGGAGCGACAGAGGACCAAGGTGGAGCCAGAGGGAGGGAGGAGCCAACCTGAGCCAGAGGGACGAATGGATGAGGCGAAGCCGGAGGAGTGTAGTCCCAAGGCGAAGACAGCTTTGGGTCCGGAGTGGGGCTGGTGAAATCCTCATCAGTGGGGTCGAATGGCAGGACTGTCCATAATGGAAAACAAAAACACTGACAAAAATGGGAAAATTAAATGGAGTAACAGATGCAGTATCTGTCTTACTATATCTTTCGGTTGGGTATTCTGTCACGTAATGTGTCAATTCTGTGTCGATGAACACACACAAAGACAAAGATGACGATAAGCAGTCTTTAATAAATCCACATATAGGTAAATCCATGCAAGAGAAGGCAGGAGACACACATAACATTGACGATACCCAACCACTTCAAACTGAACAGACAGGAACTTAAATACACAGACCAAACTAGGATAATACATAAGACACACCTGAACATAATTAAGAAGTCAAATCAGAAACCATGACAACTAACTAGACAGAGAAAACAGTGCAAACAAAGTCCAAACAATGTGATGTTGTGGCAGTTATAATGTCTTAACACAAGACGAGGAGGATAGTTTGAGTCTCCAAGGATCACAGCTGGAGAGTTGCAAAAATTAGGTCAGAAAGCTTTAAAATAAATAAATAAAACAGCACATACATCACCACATGTTGTTTGGGAGGGTTTCAATAAAAATTATCTGCTTTCATCCAAAAACAAACTCCAGCATATTCAGCTGTCAGACACTACTGGAACTTCAAATGGGACTGGGTTCAATGTTCACATGAAACTAAAAAATGAGTTAAAGAATTTTAGCAGCAAATACTCAAGATGGGTTTGGTGCACACAGGGATTAAAAAAAGTACCCCATGCATACAATTAAAGATACTGCCATATCTTTAATGTTGTGGGGCTATTTTTCTGCCAGAGGTCCTGGACATCTTGTTCAGATAGATGGCATCAAGGATTCTAGCAAATACTAACAGATTAAAAAATCTGACTGCCTCTGCTAGAAATCTTACAATGGGCCATGGCTGGATATTCTATCAGGACATTGATCATAAAACAAATATCAAAATCAAAACAAAAATGGGTCACTGAGTACAAAACAAAGCTTCTGCCATGGCCATCCCAGTTCCCTGACCTAAACCCTATAGAAAATGAGTTGGGTGAACAGGAGAGGAGAACCACCAACATGGACCTGGGAATCTGAAGGATCTGGAGTGATTCTGTATGAAGGAATCATCTCTGATCTCTTTTCAGGTGTTCTCCAACCTCATCAGGCATTATAGGAGAAGACTCAGCACTGTTATCTTGGCAAATGAGGTTGCAAAAAGTATTGAATTAAAGGGTACCATTAATTGTGGTCAACGTTTATTACAAGAAAAAAATGAAAACATTTATATCATAATGAAAATCTCCCCCATTTAAAATTCTTATTCTTAAATTTTTGTACTTTAATAAAATTTTTGTAAATGTTAAAAATAAAAGTTCAAAATGATGATCAACACAGTTCCCCTCCTAGGGAACTCAACGCTGCTCCCCCTAGGGGGCACATTGGAGAATGCTGCCTGCATGACCGGTGTCTGAAGCACGTGTGAAACAACGGCAAATTATTGGCCCACCTGGCTCATAACGTCATAGGCGGGATGCCCGGAAGTATAAAAGGGCACCTGCTGAATACGTCACCCTCTTTGCTGTCTTCAGGAGCCGTCTGTTTGAAGTGCGTGTGAGAGACCAGGGCAGGTGAGCGGTGTGGAAGTGTGTGCCTCCGGTCCAGAGGTTTCTGGCACTTGAGGCACGATCTATCTGTCATCTGTTTTGGTCAGGAGCTTGCGCTTTCAGTGCTCGAGGGCTCTGAACGCGCGCATTGTGAGTGTTATCCAATGAGAAGCTCATTGGATGAGTGACAAGCGTTTGCGTCTAGCGGTTCGGGTCCCGCTGTTGCCGAGGCATGGCGAAGACTCGGATCGAGGGATTCGCGGGGTTAAGATGCCCTTTTTGGGTTATCGGATTCCGCGGATAGCGCTCGAGTCGAGCAGCGCCTTAGGGAATGTGTGCCTCCGTGTTTGGATTCTAACACTCGAGGGTATGTTCTGCTTTTGCGTTTGTCTCGGCGAAGAGCACGCATGTTCAGAGTTACGCGCTCATTGTGATGAGTCACGATGTCTAAGCTCCGCTCGCGTTTGTTCTTATTCCCGAGGGATACGGAACAGAGTGTTTGTGTCTCACGGCCCGGTTCCGCTGTTGCCGCGGCACAATTTATCTCACCTCACGGTCATCACTTTGATCTGCGGCATCTGCACACCCTCTCTATACGGGTTGTCAGATGCCACAGATATTGTTGGGTTGTTATGACAATGAAGTGTGAGCACGGAGTCGTTTCAGCCCTGATCCTGCGAGATCGTGGGCAGAGCTATATTCAGCTCGGCCGTGCCTCTCTGATATGCATGTTATTGTGTGTGTGGAGAGTAGGGATATGCCGGTATCAAATTTTCATGTTGTGGTTAATTGCTAATGCTTTTATCACGGTATGATCGGCCGTGCCTCTCTAATATGCATGTTATTGTGTGTGGAGAGCCTCGCTGGGCGTGAATATATTTAAATATTCTGTGGAGAGAGGCTTGCGAGTTTTCTCTCCCAGGATTTTCAGCACCTAGAGTGGTTATGGGGAATATATTTTGCTCTGGAATATGGCAGTCTGAGGGCAGCTATATTCTAGCCTAGATTCTAATAACTAGGTTGGGTTCCCCTTGGCACAAGTGTTCGAGTAAGTGCTGAAGCTTTTGTTTAGGTATCTGTTATTTGAGGATAGCTGTGTTCCAGCACGGAGACCGCTTCCCTTTTGGGGTTTTTAGATTGTGGTCTCTGTGAGCCCATTGCCTGGACTGTGCTGTCTCCCCTTCAGGGTTTTAAATAAATGGCCCACTTCCGTGGCCTGGGTAATCTTCAGCCTTATCTGAGAGAACTGCTATTCCAGGATAGCTGTGTCCAGCCCTCTAGTGCTATGGCTACCGCTTACATCAGGCTTGATCTCGGACTATGATGTTTGTGTTCACTCTTTAGCGAATCATTTACTGATGGTCTGGATCTCCCTCTTGTGAGATCTTGGTCAATAGCACGGTGCTTTGCTAGCCTACTGTGAGACTGACATGGATTGGGGACCTCCTTAATATAGCTTTCTGAGGTGGTTATATTCCAGCCATTGTTTTTGGCAGGACGGGCTTA
>NW_015649134.1:139402-140985 GCF_001515625.1 Sinocyclocheilus rhinocerous | reverse complement strand
ACCCTCTCTATGTGGTCTGGGCAGCTCTGTAGGAAGACTATCTGGGCTCTGATGTGGATTTGGGACCTCCTTTTTATAGCCATCTGAGGGTGGTTATAATCCAGCCATTGGTATGGCAGGTTGAACTTACCTGAATACAGCTATCTGTGGCTAGCTGTGTTCCATTGCGGTTAAGGTGAGACCTCCTATGGAGTGGTCCCTTTTCCTAGAGCCTAGCTATCTGAGGATAGCTATGTGCTAGCTCAGTGATTGCTCCCCTGCTTAGGGTTTTAAGTAGCAGTCTTTTGAGCCCTTACCTGGACAGTGCTGTCTCCCCTTTTGGGTCGTAAGTAGACAGCCCACTCTTTGTGGTCTGGGTAGTTTCAGTCGAGCCCCCATTCTGGTACCCCTTCCTAGGTACATAGCTATCTGAGGATATCTGTGTGCTAGCTCAGTGACTGTTCCCCTTCCTAGGGTCTTTAAGTAGTGGTCTCCTTGAGCCCTCGCCTAGATAGCGCTATCTCCCCTACTAGGGTTGTAAGTAGATAGCCCACTTTACCTACAGCCTAGCTATCTGAGGATAGCTATGTGCTAGCTAAGTGATTGCTCCCCTGCTTAGGGTTTTAAGTAGCAGTCTTTTGAGCCCTTACCCTGACAGTGCTGTCTCAACTTTTGGGTCGTAAGTAGACAGCCCAGTCTTTGTGGTCTGGGTAGTTTCAGTCGAGCCCCCCTTCTGGTACGTGGTCTGGGCAGCTCCGTAGGAAGGCTATCTTGGCTATGTTATTTGGGTCCACAAGCCTTCATAAGACCATAGGGACATAGCTATCTGAGGATAGCTGTGTTCTAGCTCAGCAGCTACTCCCTTTACCTGGGATTTAAGTAGCATCTTTTGAGCTACCCTAGAGGCTATCTAGTTCACCTCAGTGGTCTTGTGTATCCAGGCTAGTTCTGCTCACATAGCATAGCTATCTGAGGATAGCTGTGCTCTTAACTTGGATGGGATGTTCCCCTTGATCTATTCGGGTTCCCCCGTTTCTGCCAAGTTGCGTGAGCGGCCCGTGGCGTCAGTGGCATGGTCCCTTTCTGAGGAAAGGCTTTGTTTGTCTGTCGCTTCCTTGGTGCTCTCCCACCAGGTAGACAGGCATGCGCCTCAGCACGGCATGATTGGATTTCGTTACCCAATGTGCCCCCTAGGGGGCACAGCGTTGAGTTCCCTAGAAGGGGAACGTCTCGGGTTACGCATGTAACCATGGTTCCCCGAGGGGGAACGGGACGCTGCGACTCCTTGCCATGCCTTCGGCCTGCCTGTCTATGTCTCCTTCAGACAGCTAAGTGGATGATGTATTCAGCAGGTGCCCTTTTATACTTCTATGACGTCATGGGCCAGGTGGGCCAATAAATTGGCATTGTTTCACACGTGCTTCAGACACCGGTCATGCAGGCAGCATTCCCCAATGTGGGGCAGCGTCTCGTTCCCCCTCGGGGAACCATGGTAACATGCGTAACCCGAGACGTTTTTTCACAGTTTCTTTGTTCATATTTACCAAGGGTACCAACAATTGTATGTTTATATATATATATATATATATATATATATATATATT
>NW_015649134.1:133965-138291 GCF_001515625.1 Sinocyclocheilus rhinocerous | reverse complement strand
AAATATATATATATATTTATACCTGATTATGCTGACTGACTTCATGCAACTGTGTTGTTAATGGACTAATGATGTGTAAATCTGACTTCTTTCTTTTGTGGAATACAAAAGGAGATGTTAGGCAGAATGACAGCCTCAGTAAAAATTTGCTTTAACTTTAGATTTTTCTTCCATGATATATATATTTATACCTGATTATTGCTGCTGACTTCATGCAACTGTGTTGTTAATGGACTAATGATGTGTAAATCTGACTTCTTTCTTTTGTGGAATACAAAAGGAGATGTTAGGCAGAATGACAGCCTCAGTAAAAATTTGCTTTAACTTTAGATTTTGTTTTCTTCCATGTCATAGCAAGAACAGAATACTTAAAATTACAAATAATAACAATAATAAATAAATAAAAAAACAACTTTATTCATTTTTATTTTTATTTAAAAAAAATAATAAAAACAACTTTTAAAGCATTATAGGAATCCAATGTATGGGAAAAAAGATGCAATGAAAGTGAATGGTGACTGTCAGCCCATAACATTTCCTTTTGTCGTCCAATGAAGAAGTCTTTCTTCATGTTTGGAGCAACATGGTTGAGTAAACAATGTCAGAATTGCCACTTGCTATGAAAACTTGTTTATGGATTGGCTTCTAAGGCATCATAATGTCATGTCTAATGGAACACAACAAATTCAAGAACGTTTTAATAAAAGGTAGCAAAGCAAATATTTAATAACTAAATTTCTTACTTTTCTGTAAAAGCAGAACCATAAAGGTTCTCAGATAGGACAGGGATCATCTGAAAATGCTCCTCCTTTAATTTTTTTTTAACAGTTGTAGCTAATCTAATTAGTTAGTTATAGCTAATTATTTTTTTTAGTTTCTCTCCCCCCACTCACCTTCCCTAGAACTCTCCCTGAGGCTGTAGCCAGTGGAAAACTATCCCCACTCTTCTGTAGAGCGTTGAGCTGTGTATATGAGAGAGAGAGAGAAAGAGAGAGAGAGAGAGATAATAAGTTCATGAGTTACAAGGAAGTTCATGATGAGCAGTCTGTTTGGAGCACTGTCCTTCTGTGAAGGTGAGTGGGTCAATCTGTCCCCACTGGACTGAACCTCTGTCCCCCTCTGTTGTGCAATCTGAAATCCTGAAAGAGAGAGTATAGGGTCCTATATGACAAAAAAATTTGATTTAAACACAAACATACACAGAAGCACAGACATACATGCAACCACAAACATGTATACACGCAAACACTCACACAAACACAATCATACAGCAAAAACACAAACACAAACATATAGACAAATATACATTTCAACGCAAATATACACGCAAACATGTGCACAAACACACATAGAAACAAACATACACGCAAACACACACACACACACACACACACACACACACACAAAAATACCTCCAGATAAACATATAGACTTGTACGATGTCTCATACAACATTTTTACAAATAAAAACTTTTAGAATCACCAGGACGTTATTAGATAGATAGAAAAAAAAAGACAATAACAATAAAGTGAAATAAATAGGGTGGGGTAGGGTGATTGTTTTTAACAAGTCAGTCTATGCTGTAGGAAAGTTTGTATAATTTTACTTCATTTTAGTTAAATTTGTCATCTTTATTCATTTTTAAACACAAACACAAACATACACGCAAAAACAAACACTCACACATACACGCAAATACAAACATACACAGAAGCACAGACATACATGCAACCACAAACATGTATACACGCAAACACTCACACAAACACAATCATACAGCAAAAACACAAACACAAACATATAGACAAATATACATTTCAACGCAAATATAGACGCAAACATGTGCACAAACACACATAGAAACAAACAAACAAAAGTAATTCTTAAACAAGGTGCTACGAATGTCTCACAGAATCTTAACAACAGATTAGACTTTCTTTCTTACTTTAAAAATGTATTATTAACCATGGTGTTTAAATGCAGCATATTTATTTTTCACAGTATAATTTTTTATTTTATTAAAATAAAAATAACTTTCTATATAGTTTTATTTTACTAAGATTTGATCAAATAATTGTTAGAAGAAATAATTCAAATAATCGATAAGTCCAACTTTGCAACCCCCACCTGATGTGTCTAAAGGTTTGTGATGACATAAATGTCTTACTGATACAGATGTGTAAAGTTCAATATTACTGTTAAAAATAGTTTGAAAAAAAGTAATCTTTTTTAGCTTTCATATAGGATTCACGGCCATACTCAGTTGGTTCTTGTGTGACCGAGTCCTGAGACAGTTGAAAATACAATGCGTGAAAGACTTTTCTCTTTAAGATATTATAATGACAGACTAAAAACTTTAGATTGGTTAAAACAACTGAGGTATGCATTTCTCTTGAATATGTATACAATAACCAGTGAGTACATGAATCATTATTGTAAACACATAACCTTGTAAATTCAGCATGATTCTATCATATTAATCAATAAAAAATACTTTATTCATTATTCATTTACCTACCATATCTGACTTTCTCATCAAAACGCGACAAATCCTGAAACAAATGAAAATAGAATGTATGGAAGACTTTTCTTTTAAGATATTATAATGACAGACTAAAAACTTTAGATTGATTAAACAACTGAGGTTATGCATTTCTCTTGAATATGTATAAAGTAACCAGTGAGTACATGAAACACATTATTGTAAACACATAACCTTGTAAATTCAGCATGATTCTATCATATTAATCAATAAAAAATACTTTATTCATTATTCATTTACCTACCATATCTGACTTTCTCATCAAAACGCGACAAATTTTCTTTTGACTTTTTAAATGTCAAACAACCGTTTTGTTGGAAATAAAAAATAAAAAAAACATAGTGTTGTGTTTCTAAGTTAGAATGCTTATAGTTTGTAATAAAATCACATCTTTAAGCTAAAACATTTTTCTTTCAAACTCTCTCAAGCACCCACACAGCTTTCACAGACACCCCACAAACTGACAAAATCAGCCTTAAGTTTGTTTAAACATTTAGCTGTAGCTGAGACCCTAATGGCTCTATTTTACGCACAGTGTTGGGAAGGTTGCTACGGAAATGTAATAGGTTATAGATTACAAGTTACCCTATTTAAAATCTAATAAGTAGCGTAACTATTTCAATTACTTTAAAAAGTAATGTAACTGATTTGATTACTTTTTTTTTTAAATTACTTTTCTAAATATGTAATGTTTTCAACTGTTAATCTTTTGAAACATGTAAACCAACCAGGGTTAACATTACAGTAGGACTCAACAACTAATTACTGTCAGACTTTCAAAATCCTTCATCACTTGAATTAGGATTATATTATTTAATTTTAAAGCACAACACAACAAAATCAGAATTGCTTTGAGATTGTTCTGAGATTAAATACACATTTAAAACCATAACAAAATAGTTTAATAGCTATGATACTGTTTTAAAATCAAGTCTTTGCATAGCAATGACAGGAAACACTGGCATCTTACAACGGATTGGAAAAAACAGTTAAACGTAAAACGTTTAACGGAGACGTCCCGCTTCCCATTTAAACGCGTAACTGTTTCGTGGACGCGTGGTCCCTTTTTTGACTTTTTGACCCCTGAACGAGTTTCTGCCCACTAAAGGGACCCCTGACGATACGCAAATGGTACCCTCTAGTCGATCGGCTCTTTCGGAGCCGCGTCCACGAAACCCCTAAGCCAAACCAATTCAAATAAGTGGCATGTGGGATTAATTTATAAAGGTCCCAGGGGTCCCAAATTTTGCACCGTGGCCCCTGCCCAAGGGCAACGTACTGAGGGCCCCCGGTCCTAAAGTGGAAGGAAATTTTTTTGGGCCTTTGCACAAAATCTCTGCTGCAGGCCTCTCTGTCTTATACCCACTCAGAGCCTTTTGAGTGATTTTTTGGTTGGGAGAGGAGCTTTTTCAGAAGGTCCTATGGCTTTGAGCTTCGGGTCTGTGAGTGAGGGGCCCCTGAGAAGCAAGAATCTCGCGGCCCTATGTCCTGTGATCTTAGAACGCTTCCCATTTAAACGAGTAACTGTTTTGTGGACGCGCGGTCCCTTTTTTGACCTTTTGACCCCTGAACGAGTTCATAGGGTCATCAAACTTTTCCTCCCGCTAAAGGGACCCCTGACGATACGCAAATAGCACCCTCTAGTCGATCGGCCCTTTCGGAGCCGTGTCCACGAAACCGCTAGGCCAAACCAATTCAAATAAATGGAGAGTGGGATTTTTTTATAAAGGTGTTAGCGGTCCCAAATTTGACAGGGGGGTCCGTGGGGCCCCCCAAAGTGCTC
>NW_015649134.1:114570-133647 GCF_001515625.1 Sinocyclocheilus rhinocerous | reverse complement strand
GGAAGGAAATTTTTTTGGGCCTTTGCACAAAATCTCTGCTGCAGGCCTCTCTGTCTTATACCCACTCAGAGCCTTTTGAGTGATTTTTTGGTTGGGAGAGGAGCTTTTTCAGAAGGTCCTATGGCTTTGAGCTTCGGGTCCGTGAGCGAGGGGCCCCTGAGAAGCAAGAATCTCGCGGCCCTATGTCCTGTGATCTTAGAACGCTTCCCATTTAAACGAGTAACTGTTTTGTGGACGCGCGGTCCCTTTTTTGACCTTTTGACCCCTGAACGAGTTCATAGGGTCATCAAACTTTTCCTCCCGCTAAAGGGACCCCTGACGATACGCAAATAGCACCCTCTAGTCGATCGGCCCTTTCTTGCTCCGCTTAGAGCACCGGTCGATCGGAGCGGCTTTGCGTCGGACGTCATTTAAACAGCCAGGCAGGGCATCATGAGCGTCCGCAGGTCGAGGGCGCCTGCCCCCTGCCTGAGGACCACATGAGGATGCTTTCCATGAATATAGTGGGTAAACGGACAAATAGTAAAGGGTCCATGGATGGGGGGAGGGGTCAACAGGTGATTGTCACCCCCTATAGGTGTCCAAAACCCCCCTATTCCGGGGGAAGCAAATCGGAGCATGCGGAATTTGGGGTAAGCAGAAACCTCCCAATCGTCCTTTAAATAACAGGCTAACGGGATCCAAATCCACCCTACGGTCCCTTCGGGTAATTATGCATCCATTGGCAATTTATAAGAATGGGCCTTTTTCCGCGAACCCTTTAAATGTAATTTGAGCCCCAGATACAGATCCCCAGTAAAGACTTTGTCTCAGACGGCCCCCGGGACAAGACCACAGGGATGCTTTCCATGAATATAGTGGGTAAACGGACAAATAGTGGGTTGGTGGGACGTGGGGGGAGGGGGCAAGCGGTCAGTGGGGGTCAAGGAGTTGTTCCGGCACAATAGCGGAGAAGTGGACAAATAGCATGTTCGTGGGACCTGGGGGGCAGGGGCAAGCGGTCAGCGGGGGTCAAGGGGACGTTCCGGCACAATAGCGGTGAAATGGACAAATAGTGGGTTCGTGGGACGGGGCCCACGTGTGACCCCCAAGAGAGATGTACAAATAGTACTTTGGTGGGACATACAGGCCCCTGGGGTAAGAGCCCCATTCATTCCCGGTAGAGAGATGTACAAATAGTACTTTGGTGGGACATACAGGCCCCTGGGGTAAGAGCCCCATCCATTCACTCAAAGGGAGAACGGTCAAATAGAAGGGTTTTGGGAGCGACTACCCCGTTTTACCCCTAAAAATGATTGAAAATGTACATTTAAAGGGTCCATGGATGGGGGGAGGGGTCAACAGGTGATTGTCACCCCCTATAGGTGTCCAAAACCCCCCTATTCCGGGGGAAGCAAATCGGAGCATGCGGAATTTGCGGTAAGCAGAAACCTCCCAATCTTCCTTTAAATAACAGGCTAACGGGATCCAAATCCACCCTACAGTCCCTTCGGGTAATTATGCATCCATTGGCAATTTATAATTGCTGCAGCCTGGAATTGAACTGCTGGTTTCGTCTGGCCAGAGGAGAACTGGCCCCCGACTGAGCCTGGTTTCTCCCAAGGTTTTTTCTCCATTCTGTCACCGATGGAGTTTTGGTCGCCTCTGGCTTGCTTAGTTGGGGACACTTAATTTCCAGCGATATCGTCGACTTGATTGCACATATACTATTTAAACTGAACTGAGCTGGATGATAACATCACAGAATTCAATGATGCCTTTAACTGAAAATTGAGTGTTTACTATTGTCATTTTGCATTATTGACACTATTTTCCTAATTGATGCTGTACAGTTGCTTTGACACAATCTGTATTGTTAAAAGCGCTATATAAATAAAGGTGACTTGACTTGACATGAGGTATTATGAATAACACCATGGACAGTTACAGTGCATGTAATGGGCATATGATCAGAAAGGGCTAAACCATTAATTTTAACATCCCCATAAGTTAATATTAAGTCCAATTAATGTCCATGAACATGAGTAGATCCATAGATGTGTTGTGTAAGGTTAAAAGAGTCGATCCTGTCAAAAAAATCTTTAGCCAGTGCATTGGAGGGACAACAAACATGCACATTGAAATCTCCCACAATTAAAAATGAGTCATATTTTAAACAGATCTCACTTACAAAGTCTGAGAACTCCTGTATAAAATCCTTATTATAATTAGGAGGCTGATATATAATGGCACAAACAGTTGATTGTATAGAGTTTAGCTGAAACAGTTGCAGTTCAAAACTGGTAAACACTCTGGTGTGAAGATATCGACAATTAAAGGTGCTGTATGTAAGTTTTTGACTCTACTAAAGCATAAAAATACCATAATATGTTTGCAGATATTTAAGAAACATGCTAAGTTAACATATTTGTTTATCTGAAAAACAATGCTACAGTCAGTTATTCTCCTTTGAAAATGTGCATTCCGGGCCGGAATGTCGGTCTCTATTTAGGTTTGTGAAACCCGTCCACTGCCAGTTTACCCAATTGTATTTCGGCACCCCAGGTTGCCAGTTGGCGGGAAACACAGCATATTTAATTTCAGTCATGGAAGCTGGCAAACGAAAGGGGTCAGAGCGGGAAATAGAACTTTCTGCCCATCCTAAAAAGCCTCGACATCCATCCAAAAAACTTTATGAATAACAGTCTACTTGATTACGTTTACAACTGGGCCGCCTCAATGTATGCGGCTAACAAATGCGATCTCTGGAGGACGCAGCAGCAGCCTCCAAAATGAGACGCAGATTCAGATTTATAAAAATACACATGAGGTGGTTTATAATTTGCAATACAAATATTGCAAACGTACACATTAGCTGATCAACTTACAGTGTAAGGCTCAATGCTTTCCATTGTCAGGTGTGCTCGTTTCTGTTGGTGTCGTCAATCTGGCAACCTGCGTGTGCGTCAAGTCTGAGGAGGAGGGACCGAGAAAAAAACCCTCTCCAATATTTTGAATTTGGACTGCAATACCTAGTTCAGCCACTTGGTGTCAATCCTACATACAGCACCTTTAAAAGTGTTCTTGTAAATAGTTGCCAGGCCACCTCCATGAGCAGACGCCTGAGGAGAATTCAGAAAAGCACATTTTGAAGGAAGCAACTCCGAAAACGGGCTTAAGTCACCAGTATTTAGCCAAGTCTCAGTCAGACATAAAATATCCAGGCTCTGAGGGTTAAAAAAGTCATTTAAAATAAACGTTTCATTTGCGAGAGATCGCACAATAATTAAAGCAAACCTTAGTTCAGTAGAAGCCTCCGTTATATCCAAATCGCAGCGCAGAGGTCGTAAATTTTGCGAAATTGCTCTCCGTCTGCGAAGCAGGGGGAGCCGGTGCAGTGGGAGTTGACCATCAAAACCCAGAAGAACAGGTGTAATCCACTGGTATGGCGTCTCCGTTGAACGAACAGCAATTAAATAATCCTTCTCCTTCATTAGATCAAGTAAAGGGGAATATGGTGTAACCATCTGGGATGATAGGCTTGCCTTCGCTTTACTAAAAGTCCGCCTCGATTTCCGCGTCTTCTACGACGCTTTCTCCGGCCAGGCAAGCAGGGCAGTCGACACAGAAACTTCGTGAACGGACACCGGGTAGGAGAGCGATGAGTGTCGCATCCTCTCGGTAAAATTCTATGCAATCCTTCCATCGAAAATTTAATGTCAAATAGAGTTTGACGATCATACATTAACAAAGCTGGCTGACTCGTTGTGGTGGAACACATAACAACAAACAAGGTGAAGACAAACACGCTGAGGAATAGACGTCACGCCATATAATTGGCCATCTTGAAAACTCCCTGTTTGATAGTGAGCATCTTTAACCCTCTGGGGTCCGAGGGTGTTTTGGGCCTGGAAAAGTTTTGACATGCCCTGACATTTGTGCTTTTTTCAGTTGCTTACAAACATTTGAATGTCTAAAGTCTAATAACACTGTAATCAGCACAAACTGGGCTACAATAATATGTGAGCAGCATGTATGTAAGCACACCCTGTTTATTTTCTTTATTTTGCAAAAGCACAATGTTTTGTTGATATTGTGAGTGTACACAAATAAAAGTAGACCCTTTACAGATTTAAATGCTGTATTACTCTTATATGTACGGTCAAGTATGAAGGAGCATTTTAGTTATTTTCGCTGTCATCATTCAAATCTGCAAAAAGTTCCGCTGGCGGAACTGTCGACCCCAGGAGGTTAACCGAAACCGTTTGATAGCGCGGTTCAATAGACGCAGATCTATGATCGGAACGATGAAGTAACGGCTGTAGAACCCTGACTCTCTCTCGAGAGAGAGGAGGAACACGTTCTATGGCCTCCTTCCTCAAGAGAGTATCTACTTCCTGTTCCAATACCAGAACCTGCTCGGGGCCTACTAATGTAGGAATGACCCAGTTGAAGCGAGGTGGACGAGAACCGAACTGAATTCTGTAACCTCTCTTTACAGTGTGCAGGACCCATTGTGAGACATTTGGCAGAAGTTTCCACACTGTCATAAAGTCTACTAAGGGAACCAGTCTCTCGAGACTGGCCTCTGGTGTCACTAGAGGAGCCACTTTGGTGCCCTGAAGCGGATAACAGGAAGGGAACATCCGACCTGACCACTCTAGCGCCCTCAATTGAGGGGACGAGCTTCCCTGTGCCGTACTGTCGCCGGGTGGCAGCTGGGAAATTCGCTCATTGGAGCTCACTGAGCCCTGAAGCACCGGGGGTGGCAGGGGTATCAGTGATGCTCCCTGAGGGCACTGAGGAGGATCGGGCACCGTATACTGAGGTGTGTAGCTCTCCTCCCCAGGGTATGCTGTCTTTGGCTTGGCAGAGGTCCTCTTTTACAGAATAACGGTCCACAGATCCGCTTTCTGCTTAGAGGACCCCGACCAAGAGCGCTGCCCTGCCCCCTGCTCTTTCTGGGTCGCGACGCTCTGTTTCTGGGTCTGGCTATATGAGGAGCTGGGCAGCTGGGACTGCTGACCTGGGAACGGCGAGGGAGGAAGCGCTGGAATGCCGCCACCTGCTTCTTCGCCTCCTGAAACCTCTCGACGACAGTATCTACTGCGCCGCCGAAGAGGCCAGAAGGCGATAGCGGGGCATCCAGCAGGAAGAATCTGTCCTTATCTTGTAGCTCAGACAGATTCAACCACAGGTGCCGCTTCGTGGCCACTAATGGTGCCATTGAACGGCCGATGGCTCTGGTCGTTTCTTTGGTGGCCCGAAGCGACAGGTCTGTGGCCCAACGCAGTTTGACCACGCCGGATTCCTCTTCCTCCCTTTCATCCAGGTCTTTTAGCAGGTTGGCCTGGTACACCTGCAACAGCGCCATAGTGTGCAGACACGCCTGCCTGACCTGCCGCTGTATAAGTTTTCCCAATCAGGCTGGATGTCAGCTTTACTGGCCTGGTTGGAAGCTTCGGGGCCTTCAGGGATGATGCTGAGGACGGGGAGAGATAGCTCGCGAGCGTCTGCTCCACTGCCGACATCGCCCCATATATCTTCTCATTCAGCCCCGTGATGTTTGAGTAATTAGACACAGTGGGGCTGAAGAGTCGGGACGAATATGGTTTCTCCCACGATCTTGATATCTCAGCATGGAGATCAGGGAAAAACGGAAGGCCCCGTCATGAAAGTTGTGATTTTGCTTTAACCCTCTGGGGTCTGAGGGTGTTTTGGGGTCCTGGAAAAGTTTTGACATGCCCTGACATTTGTGTTTTTTTTTTCTTCAGTATCTTAAAAACATATTAATAGCTAAAGTCTGATAACACTGTATTCAGCACAAACTACAATAATATGTGAGCAGCATGAATGTACATGTTTGTGTTTTTGAGAAAATGTTTATGCGTGGTTAGTGAAAAACTGAAATTTTTAAGGCCATAAAACACATACAGAATATTTGTTCACAAGACTTTTGAGAACTGGATGTGTTAGACTAGAGTTTTTGCTACAAAATGATGTGAAAATTATCCTGTTTACTCGTTCACAGAAAACAATATATTGATTTAACTTTTGTAAGACATGATTTGTGTTAGAAAGGCATATGCAAGGGAGTGACAATGGCCATGAATATTTAGTGATTCACACCTGAGAGACAAAGGGCCTCCCATAATGGGCCATCAATATGAATGTGACTGAGGCAGGTAAGAAAGACTGTGAGGAGAGTAAAATAATGTGGGTTTTTGATTATTATTTGTATTTTATTTACAATACAATATAATAAAAATATACACAGTGAAGGTCAAAGACACATGATTGAACATACTGATCTGAACACTGAGACTTGAACAGTAACACACCTTTGTGCCAAACAATCCTAGACTCTAATAACATCCATAGTGTTAACACTACTTTTATATCTTGTGGTTTTATATGTTATAAAACATTAAACAAACATCCTGGCGTTGTGAGACATTTAGACAATGAAATGACACATATTTCAAAATGTTTCACTTGATTTCATACATGTAGTCAGGAATTATAGTTTGGGAAAAGTCTAACTAGTAAAATATGTACAAGTTATGTCACAATAACAGATGCAAGTAATCTTAGGCTACTCATCAGAGTGATATCCTCCACTGGATCTAGCTGCGCGACGCATCGCGTTATGAGGTCAATTCTGGGTTATTCCTCTCAGCGCGTCTTCTTCCAGAAACAAAAAGTAGCTGGGATGAGCTCTTCACGTTTGTTTACGGATGATGTGGGCGTTTACATGCGCGCGTCTCACATGGATGTTTAGAATCTGAAAAGCGCGATCGGCTCGTGGACGTGACCGCATTAGAGATAATGAGCTGAGACGGGAAAACTGGAAATCGCGTTGGTTTCATACGGATTACTTTATCACAGAATATTTGACGAAGTATTTTTAGTTCTTTTCGCGGTCATCAAGAAAATACGAAACAGACCGCACCGGTGCGGGCTTCGACCCCAGGGGGTTAAGGAAACGCTCATCCGAAAAGCAAACACTTCCTGTTTCTCGGCTGGCCATTCGATATTTAATTTGGCTACAGTGCAAGTCACAACATGCTTCAGAACGTGGTCTCGCCGGGGCGTTCCCAAAGCGTTTCTACGCAGCTCGAGTTCCTGAAGGAGAATTGAAGCGAGTGAAGAACAATGCCCATCTTGTCTGTCTAGGATTGAGTCTCTTAGCTGAATGGAGATATTCCAGATTATGTTGATCGGTTAGAACTCCAAATGGATGCTTGGCCCCCACAAGCCAATGACGCCATTCCTCGAAAGCTGCCTTCATGGCAAGAAGTTCCCAGTTACTGATGTCATAATTTTGTTCGGTTTGCATGAATAGAAGGCACAAGGGAAAAGCTTAGGGGGATTACCGTGCCACTGAGAGAGTGCCTCC
The DNA here is from genome assembly GCF_001515625.1 of Sinocyclocheilus rhinocerous. NCBI lineage: Eukaryota > Metazoa > Chordata > Actinopteri > Cypriniformes > Cyprinidae > Sinocyclocheilus > Sinocyclocheilus rhinocerous. The sequence continues at coordinate 126,269 of NW_015649134.1, read as the reverse complement.
AATGCCTGTTCTCAATGCACCCAGCTCTACTACAAATTCCAGTTCGGGGTCGGGGTGATGTAAAATAGAAGCAGTGGTAATTCGTTCCTTCAGGTGTTGATAGGCTTTCAAGGCTGCCGGAGACCAGGGTAAGTATTGTCCCCCTCTCTTTAGTATAGACGTTATGGGTGCAGCGATAGTGCTGAAATTCTTAATGAAGCATCTATAGAAGTTAGTGAACCCAGGAAGTGCTGTAGTTCCTTGATTGAGGAGGGCTGAGGCCACTTCAATATTTCCTGGACCTTTCTATCATCCATGGCGACTCCCTCGGAGCTGAAGATGTAGTCAAAGAACGAGATAGCAGACTGATGAAATTCACAACTTCTCAGCTTTGGCGTACAATTGATGTGATATCAGACATTGCAGGACAGCTCTTACGTTGGACATGATCATCCAAGGAGTCTGAATAGATGAGGATGTTGTCAATATAAACTATAACCCATCGATTGAGCATGTCTCGGAAGATGTCGTTGATGAAGGCTTGGAAGACTGAGGGACTACTGACCAGCCCGAACGGCATAACCAAGTATTCATAGTACCCTAATGTGGTGGAGAATGCCGTTTTCCACTGGTCCCCCTCATGGATTCAAATGAGATAGTTTGCACTGCAGAGGTCGAGTTTGGTGAAGTACTTGGGGGTGCGGAGCTGTTCAAGGGCTGCTGGAACCAGAGGCAACAGGTAACGGAACTTGGCAGTTATTTCTTTCAGGCCTCAATAATCGATGCAAAGACAAAGTCCCCCATTCTTCTTGCTTACGAAGAATAACCCGGCAGAAGCTGGAACCCTTGGCTAACTCCTCTTCAATATAAGTTTTCATGGCCTCTGACTCTGTGATAATGGAAAGACTCTGTCCTTAGTAGGTGTTGTGCCAGGTAGGAGATAAATGGCGCAGTCATTAGAGCAATGAGGTGGAAGTTCAGAAGCCTTGGTCTTGCTGAACATCTCGGCTAGGTCGTTATATTCTGGTGGAAGATTGGGAATAGAAGAGTTCCAATTGAACAGCTGCAACATGCACAGTCTTTAGGGGAATAGTGAGAACACACTGTTGGAGACAGGAGTCGGACCACTGGGTTATCTGTTTCTCAGTCCATGAAATTTGTGGATTATGCACTTGTAGCAGGGAAGTCCAAGAATTGTTGAGGTGACTGAATGAGGAACAGATGAATGGTCTCAAGTGTGAAACTCTAACGCTCCTGTCTGTAGAGTTAGGTCTCCAGTGGTGAAGTGAACTTGTCCGGCCCCCATCTAACACTGCCACTGCCAATAGAGAGTGACAGAGGATACGGGGAATGTCATGAGACTTGGCAAACTCAGCATCGATAAAGTTGCCGGCAGCCCCCGAGTCAATCAAAGCCGAAGTATTAATGGTCTCCCCATTAAATGTAAGTGTTATGGGAAGTTCAACATTAGAGGAAGAATATAGAGAATGACTCACCACAGTAGAATTGCGAGTGGGACATGACGTGGCCCAGTCCAGCACTCTCCCAGTTAGCAGAGAACAAACGAATGAGATGCGGCTGTCATTAGTGGGGTATAGCATGGGTTGTTGGTTGACAAACAGAGAGTACTGTAGCAGAAATCCCTTGCACTAGGTGGGAGAGCCATTGAATTTCTCAGGGAAAGCCAGTCAAGGACTGGTGGTGGCGGTAGCTGATGCGGAAGTAGTTGGTAATGGATTGGGAGGCGGCATGCTCGTGTCAGTGAGTAAGTTTACATGGACATCAGTAATCTAATTATTTACCTTATTCTGAATTAGACAATATTATGATTAAGGTGTTTACATGGGTTGCTTTTAGAATATTCCTTTCATGTTCCCGTTTTACATGATATAGTACATAGTAGGGCTGCACGATAAATCGCATGCGATATTTAATGCGCATCTTGTCAGTACAGCCACTTCTGTAATCAGCGGTAAATCTCCATCACGTGTGTGCTTTCACATGAAGCAGCAAGCTGCGCAAAACCACGTTCATATATGATCGTGGTTTTGCGCAGCTTGTCAGTGAACAAGCTTTACTGACAAGATGCGCATTAAATATTGCATGCGATTTATCGTGCAGCCCTAGTACACAGATTGATTAATGGCGCACGTCATTACGTTCCCACGTGACGCCATTCGACGTTCTCTCCAGAATTTCATGTATCAACATACAGTTCATCTTCGGTACTATACAGTTTTGGAGTTTCATTTTTAATTTTACGAAAGCTTCAAGTGCAGTTAATTATATGTCATGCTATACGTGCAAACAGATGACGATGGATAAAAATGTGCCTTCTTGCTTGAAGCCATGCTCTTTTGTTTGCTGTTGACCACTACCGTGTGTGTATCCTGTCGCAAAATGCGGCGAAAAGTCCTACACAATGGTAATAGTGTGATTTAGGTGTGTACATGTCTAGACTGCACTTTAATAATGTGACTAAAATAGGAATACTCCACATGTCTTAATTCGATTTGCCGGATTAAGGTAATCAAAAATCTCTGTTTACATGGTAGATTCTTAATCAGAGTATTGTCTTAATTGTGTTAATATCGGATTATTGTTGTCCATGTAAACGCAGTCAGACATAGGGAGACGGAAGTATTGCAGCGTCTTCACCAATTCCTCGGTAAATGAGGTGAGGCGGTTGAGCTGTTGTTGATGGGCAGCCAGAACTGACACTTGAGCAGACACTTCCGTGGTTAGAGGATAGATAGCTGCTGGATCGATGTCTGGCAAAGTCTTCTGTAACGAGGAGTCAACAGAGTTGGGATCCACGTGCAGCTTTATTAACAAGTGCTCAAAACTAACAGGCAGAGTTCAATCACCGGCGTCAGATAAATCCAAGGCAAAGCAATAGCGTAGTCAAAATACAGGCAAACTGTCAGGGCAAACTAGGCAGAGAGTTACCATTACAATGAGACAGAGTCACAAAGGCAGGCAGCAGAGGATCAAACAAGGCAGTACAGTCCAGGGTCATACACAAGTGAGTGAGTGAGTGAGTGACGTGACATGTGGCCAAGTATGGTGACCCATACTCGGAATTAGTGCTCTGCATTTACCCATCCAAAGTGCACACACACAGCAGTGAACACACACACACCGTGAACACACACCCGGAGCAGTGGGCAGCCATTTATGCTGCGGCGCAGTTGGGGGTTCGGTGCCTTGCTCAAGGGCACCTCAGTCGTGGTATTGAAGGTGGGAGAGAGCGCTGTACATTCACTCCCCCCACCTACAATCCCTGCCGGTACGAGACTCGAACCCACAACCTTTGGGTTATGAGTCCGACTCTCTAACCATTAGGCCACGACTTCCCCAAGGATCAATACATGGTAAAAAAGCACTCAGAAATGTTAGCCACTGCAAAACAAGACTTTGCAATAAGTGAGGGATTGAGAGCTGCTTAAATAGTCCCGGGAATGAGGTGAAGGTGTGCAGGTAATCAGTCCCACGCACGGGGTTGTGGGAGATTAAGTCCAGGAACTAGTCGATACTCAGGTGATGGAGCCCTCTGATGGTGATTGGAGAGAGCCACAGAGACTTGATTTGTGACATGAAAGAACAACATGTAGGAACCACTGCTTGAGGCATGTGTCAATGTTTGGCCACCTGGATATTTCACATTGTTACTGGGAAAATGTTCTGCAGACATTTGAGACAAAAGTTTTAAAACGCTTCATTTGGGACAGCAGTTCACAAGTTTAGAGTGGTTGGGTGATACAATAAGACAATAAATGTATTTCTGTCATGACAACTCTCGGAGGGATTGGCATGGTAATGTACATGACAATGTTAATGTATTTGGTCTTGGCGGAATAGATCTGCTACGCTGCTGCTGCGGCAGAGCAAGCACTGAGACTTGCTACTGCCAATACTTCCACAACATGCTGCTGTGAGCATGTAAGAAATATTGCTGCTGCAAATATAACATCCATGAAATACCCCCCACAAAGCAGGAGACATGGAAAGGAAAATACAAGCCAAAACAAGAACAAAACACCCCCCAACAAGCAGATCTATCGCCAAGACATATGTACTGCTGCTGCTCCGAAGAGCCATGTGAACCGCATGTATTACTATCTATGTGAGCCTGGGCTGACCGGCTTAACACTAGTGGCCTATGACTATGTGAGCCTTGGCTACCACGCCGACCAGCTTAACGATAGTGGCCTATGGCTATGTGAGCCTTGGCTACCACGCCGACCAGCTTAACAATAGTGGCCTCTGGCTATGTGAGCCTTGGCTACCACGCCGACCGGCTTAACAATAGTGGGCTATGAGTATGTGAGCCCGGGCTACCACGCCGACTGGCTTAACTCTAATTAGACGCGCACTATCTGTAATGTTTAAAAATGGATATACGTTGCAATCCAATAGATAAGACCTCAGCACCCACCTGAGCAAATATAATTTAGTCATTTGATAACTGCTGTTACTTTCTCCACTTAATCAGTCCCAGTGGCAGCGTAACAGCTTGTTAATTCATGTTCGTGCAATGATGAGACGGACAAAGTAAGCCAATGCATGCCATTTTACTCTCTCGTGCAGTTAAAAGTTGTCAAAGTTACAGTGCACAAAAAACCCTGGGTGGACTGACCTGAATGAACTGAAATAAAAGCAGAATATAAATGTTCTTTCTCCGTTTTCTTAATTACACAGCACAGAGAGAGCACACGTCGCACAAGCACATTTCTCCGAACTACACTACCCATAATGCATTTCACTCTGAACTAACTGTTACAGCCGTAGATGGTGATCTTCAGCGTCTCCCGCAACACTGTCATTGATATGACTGCGATAAGCGCGTGCTTCTGACACTGCATGCAGCTGAAATTAACCACAGTCATCATAATGAAAACATCGACTTTAGAAACAACGAACGTGAACACTGGAATAATCGCTGCTGTACGTTATATGGCGAACGCCCGTTGAAATGCATACACAAGAATGCTTATTTCATTTAACCTGTTTCATGTCCGTTACTATCGGCGTGTCCTCAGAGCGATAACATATGGTCTAAACTGCAGTGTTTTGCTCCGGCTGTATAAACACAGATGCTAAATGCTGCTGCTAATATGCTTAATATTCGCTCCTGCATACAATGCAAACTGCTAACATGACACTTAGTTTAAACTTGATTATGGTTGCTCATTTTTTAATTCAATTAGGCAGACCACGCAATACACACAGCGATATGGATTAGAAGAGCATTCACTTATCTTAGATGTTGATTTCGCTGTTCTGAAGCAAGCTGCAACTGCTACTGCAAGAACTAATCATATATTTGAATGTTGAGCAGCGAGCTCATTGGCTACTAATACAGGAGAGAACCTGTGCCATGTGATAACGATGTAATTAGGTCAGATTGAGTTAGACCTATCGGACTGCGCCATCTAGAGTTTCATGGCAGAACTCTGTATTTAATAAAAAAGTATGTATGTACTTTGTGTAGCGCCCCCTGCCCTCTCAAGAGTTACACCTCCCAAGTTCTGTTAGGGTGGAGAATATGTTTCTCAAAAAAATACTCAATTTATTACTCCCCTCTAGTATTAACTTTACTTATGAGCTAAGCTATGGTTTATCTGTGTGTTACAGGATGGAATGGATGATGTTAATGGACCTACGGTAATAGATCTCTCCACTTCAGGTAAGTATAGGTAAGTACCCTTTGTTTTAGGTGTAAAATATAATAATATGATACAGTAAATGAACTCACAAAGAGGTATAAAAATTATATTGGGGTGTATTAACACATAAATATATAAATAAAAATATAAATAGAGGAATAAAATAGAGAAATATTTCAAAAAATAAGTAAATAAATATATAAATAGGTAAATAAATAGTGTATAGGAGAGTAGAAACAAAAACTACTCACTGTTTATGACAGGGTCACAAGGAACAATAAACCTCCAATAAAGAGAGCTGTTCACCTTCAGGTGACTCTGTGACTTATTTCAAATATTTAGCAATATCAGTATTAAATGTCAATCAATGTGTATCACAGACTATGTACAGAGTGATTAAAAATGCAAAGAAGAAAAATACATGGCTTACGTAAGCATTCAGATTTCAAACACCTCTAAAACTAATGGTTTGTGGGCCCACATACACACACATGCATACATCAACCCCACTGTTGCAGCCCTGATTCGTTGCTCGGGTGCGTTGTGGCTGAATCAAAACACAAAACTGGCCTCTTCACTCTATAGAGCCAAACAAAATAATAAAAAGTACTTCAATCTCGTCATGGATGCAATCAAGCATTATGTGCTGTCCACTCTGGTTCTCACTCCATCCGACGCTGGCTGCAGATGCTTCCGATCTACTGTCCTCTCTCCCTTGGTGCCAGAGGAACTCTCGATCATGAGGAGATCACAGCGCTATCTGGGTCTGCCTCCAACGATGTCCTCCTCCGAATCACTAATCACATCTCAGCTAAATATTAATGATAAATGTTAACTAGATGTGTTCATTACCTGTCTAACGATGTGTTAATGCTGAAATATACTAATAAAAAGGTTTGTCTTTTCAAATCTTCTATCGCGTGTCATTAAATTTATCAAGTTGGTTCATGTGGTTTATGTTTCGCGCTTCAGAAATGTGACGTAATTTCCGGTAAGGGACCATAGTGAGCACCAATGCTCCCTAGTTTTTAAGGTGCATTGTGGGATTTTTCAGGGAGTGAACATTCCAGTGCACTGGAAAGATTTCTCGATTGAGATGGCCCTTAAAATGGCTGACTCCCTGATCAGTTCCCTGACTACTGAGCTGATTGACCCACAGTCTCTACCGTTCAACAAACTTTTCGTTCAAACATAAACAAACATGGTGAGTACAGTCTCGCGTGACACTATGTCCCGAAAAACTCACTCAAACTAAAAACAAAACGTATTAAAAACACCCATAAAGTGAATTCCTGCCGAAAACACTCACAATGCAAATAAATAACCCCTTTACCGGTGGGTTTTACCAGAGAAAACTCTAACGATCATTCTGTGTCACAGCTCTTCTCCGTTACTTCAGCTCTTTTCCTTTTCTTTCTGAATGACCACTAATCATCCAATAAGATTCCTCTCTGCAGTATAGGAGGACAATAACTTTTACAGCCAATCAGATAAGAAAGGCTTTTCTTAACCGTATTTGCATACAGACTTTATAAAGGGGTTCACACTTTTAAAGGGACAGTTACATTCAAACACAAACCCGTGTATATGTCCTATTGAAACAGGCATGTAAAGATTTATAAATATATTCAGTAACCCAAATTTACCCTGGGTTACACACACACACACACATATATATATATATATATATATAGCTTTGGATAAAAGCGTCCACTAAATGACTAAATGTAAATGTAATGTAAATATATATACACATACATTTACATTACATTTACATTTAGTCATTTAGCATAAGCTTTTATCCAAAGTGACTTACAAATGAGGACAATAAAAGCAGTCAAAACTAACAAAAGAGCAACAATATATAAGTGCAAATGACAAGTCTCGGTTAGCCTAGTACATTTTTTTGTTTACTCGCCAGACTGATATACTATTTTATACACACACACACACACGCACACAAAGAAAAACAAGTAGATAAAATAGAAAAAATAGAAAGCTAGTGTTTGTTTTTGTTTAAAAAAAAAAAAGAAGAAGATAAATATAGATAAAGTAGAATTAAAATAGAATAGAAAGTGCTAGAGTTAGAGGGTCAAATAAAGGTGGAATAATATAGTAATATATACAGTATTTACATACATATATTTTTTTCCCACTACATTTCATTATGAATTTTTTTTTCTTTAATACACATTGGCCACAATTAATCATACCCCATTATTCAATGCTTTTTGCAAACTCCTTTTTGTCAAGATAACAGCTCTGAGCCTTCACCTATAATGCCTGATGAGTTTGGAGAACACCTGACAAGAGATCAGTGACCATTCCATCATACAGAATCACTCCAGATCCTTCAGATTCCCAGTTCCATGTTGGTGCTTCTCCTCTTCAGTTTACCCTACTCATTTTCTATAGAGTTCAGGTCAGAGGACTGGGATGGCCATGGCAGAAGCTTGGTTTTGTGCTCAGTGACCCATTTTTGTTTTGATTTTGATTTTGATGTTTGTTTTTGGATCATTGTCCAGTTGGAAGATCCAACCTTGGCCCAATATAAGATTTCTAGCAGAGGCAGTCAGGTTTAGATTTTTTATCTATTCGTATTTGGTAGAATCCACTAAAAATAGGCCCACAACATTAAAGATACAGCAGTATCTTTCATTGTACACATGGGTACTTTTTCAACCCTGTGTGCACCAAACCCATCTTGAGTGTATGCTGCTAAAAAGCAATTTTTTTTGTTTCATCTGACCATAGAACCCAGTCCCATTTTAAGTTCCAATAGTGTCTAGCAAATTAATATGCTGGAGTTTGTTTTTAGATGAGAGAATTTTCTTTTGTTGATCAACATGTAGGTGCTGTTTAATTAAAAAAAAATTGGGGGCTTTCTGACCCCATGACTCAACTATTTTCTGCAATTCTCCAGTTGTGATCCTTGGAGACTATCCTCTTTGCCTTGCTTTAAGACAAAATAGACACACATCCTCTTCCAGGCAGATTTGTAACATTTTCTGTTGATTGGAAATTCCTAATTATTACCCTGATTGTGTAAATGGGAATTTCCAATGCTTTAGTTCTTTTCTTACAGCCACTTACTAATTTGTGAAGCTCAACAATTTTTTGCTGCAGATCAGAACTTTATCCTTTGGTTATACTCATTGTGATGGATGATTAAGGGAATTTGGCCTTTGTGTTCCCTCATATTTATATTTCATGGCTGGGTAATTTCATTTTCCTAGTCACCCTGGCGTGCTAAAAAATGGAAATATGAATGGGAATATACTTTAGAGATATTTTACTCATAAGAATTTCAAGGGGTACCAATAATTGTGTATTAGAGAAAAAATATTTATTTCATAAAGTGATTTTCCCCCATTTTCACAATTATATATATATAATTGTTTGTGCTTTAATAGTTGAGTCAGATTGTGTTTGTCTATAATTGTGAGTTATATTAAGTTCAAACCATATTCTATTAATATACAATGTATAAATCCAGATATTTCAATACATTCATGACAGGTACATTTGTTTCCAGGACCTGAAAAGCCCTCAAATATAGATATGGACATGTCCTTCACATTGATTAAACACCTAAGCAGCAATACCACTATTCCCGAAAAATCTTCTGCATTATTCTTTTCATTAGAGAAAAGCCAAAGAGAGTTTTAGAAACACAACTAAGGTGGATCCTGTTACATATGTACATACAATTGAATCTAAAAGATTCATTAAGTAAACAGAAGAACATTTAGGTGCTATTTCTGGTATCTGGTGAAATGTTAGGCATAGCTATATCTCAAAATATTTAACTGATAAGTAATATATCTATTCTATTCTTGCTCTCCGCTGTTTCATCTGATAAAGCTTTAGTCTGTACTGAGATTTCTGAGATTTTGAGGGAAGCCCTGAAACCTAAACCCACTGGCCACTTATATTGTGGATGCATTACAGCTGCATTCACTGCTAAACTCATAGGGTTGTCTGACTGAAATCCATTTTGCTGTGAAGAACACTGATATAAAATGTCTTCATTGTAGCTTTAATTAGTCCTCTATGAGGCTAAAACTTTTATTATGGACCAAAGAAAAATCTGATTGACAAAATATACCTGAATAACAAATTCAAATTCCACCTCTTGTCATGTAACAGTCATATGCATTTTCAAAATATTTTCATTTTTGTATATAATTACTGAAATCATCAAATTGTGACACTAATATAGAAACATTCATAATTCTGTTTTGCTGAAAATATAGAATTACACAGTCACTGATTACATACTGCACATACGGCATACTTTTACATTGTTTTATATTATTATTTCATGTTTTAACAATTTAACAGTTATATTATTGTCTATTGTTGTAATATTGTTTAGCTTTTTTTTTTTTTTTTTACAGCTTGCATGATTTTGCATTAATTTGAAATACTAAAACGTGCATACCCAGTAAAATAATTTTAAAATAATAACATGTATTTAATTCTACTGGTGAAATCAGACATTATGAGGACTTGCAAAAATTCACTGTAATATAAATTATATTCAGAATTATATAGTGGTTTATTATCATCTTTAAACCTTTAACCGATGAAAATTTATTTGGTGTCAAGCACATGAAAGGAGTGATATCTTGCGCATTTTAGAAACAAACAGGTTAGATACAGTAGACATTCCCTGGCATTCAGGCGTGACTCTGACCTGCGACTGGTGCTCCTCACTTCTCACCACTCCCTCAACATGCAGAAGGTTCTTGGCCACACCCACACAGGGCAGATCTGACAGAACACCAAGATGACATGCCAAACCAAACTCTATGGAAAATAAGAGACAGAGAGAGTCAGAGAGAGAGGACTGCCTACTGGGTTCTTGTAGATTCTTTGATTTATTCAGAAGATACTGCATCACTCACCCCGATAGTGGAATAGTCCATTCCCATCCACAAATAGCACCTTCAAAGGAAAAAGAAAAATCTCTTTAAAAGGTGAAATCTTTCTTTAAAGAGTGTTAAAAGGACAGTCAACCCAAAAAGGAAAATTCTATCATCACATACTCACCCACGTTGTTCCAAACCCATAAGACTGGTTAATATTCAGAATTAGTGGTCGACCGATATATCGGCCGATATTTGGAATTTTATAAAATATCGGCCAATGAGTTTTTCTGTTTGGCCGATGTGTTCGAGGCGGGACTTTTATTTTGACGGCGCTGAGATCGACAGCGCCTGAGCGCACACCGTTCACATTCTCCCTCGTTCGCTGTCGTCGTTCAGTTCTGTCTAATATGGATAGAAGTCTATCTAATAATCAGATAGAACTGTTAAAGTGCAAATTGAATGCTGACAGGAGGAGAGTTCTGCTTGACGATGGATGCGCGATCGACAAACTTTAAACTAGTGATTTCAAATTATGCTGCACTTTATGCATTTGCCCACTGTCATATTCATGTCATTTTCATTGCGTGCTATGTAAAATGAGTGTTACCTTGGCTTTATTTGAAAAAATAAAATAAAATAATTCCCAATGCTCACAAACGGAATACTGAGTGCCCTGTTGGTTACAGTGTTAGTATTTACTTCCTTTTTAATGATCGGCATTGGCTGATAAGTGTTTCTGTTTGGCCGATGTGTTCGAGGCGGGACTTTTATTTTGACGGCGCTGAGATCGACAGCGCCTGAGCGCACACCGTTCACATTCTCCCTCGTTCGCTGTCGTCGTTCAGTTCTGTCTAATATGGATAGAAGTCTATCTAATAATCAGATAGAACTGTTAAACAAAGGAATTAGATTGTATACAAAAAAGTATTATAACGATTGTTTTAATATTATTAGTAATAGAAAGGCAAACAACATAATACTTTCTCATTTGCCGTCAGCATTCAGCAAATACGCATTTATATAATTTAAACAAATCTTTGAATGACTAATGAACATTTAATTTCACAAACCTTGCAGACTTAGTCGAATCTAGTTGAGATCTTGTGAAGTGTGCATGTGACTCCTGCATGATCGCGTGTTGTTCTCTGGGTGACGGTCGGTCCGTGTGAATTGAATG
>NW_015649134.1:107106-110556 GCF_001515625.1 Sinocyclocheilus rhinocerous | reverse complement strand
TAGTGATTTCAGTGATTTCAAATTATGCTGCACTTTATGCATTTGCCCACTGTCATATTCATGTCATTTTCTATGTAAAATTATTAAATTTTTTTATTAAATATTTATTTATTTGTGAAAAATGCTTTGTCTTCTAAAGTATAAGTATGTTTATTTTACACAATTATTTTTAATCCATTTTCAAATGATTTCAAATTTCTTAAATATAAATTAAAATAAATAAAATTATATCGGCTTTATATCGACCATCGGCCACCCTGCTTTCCAAGATATCGGCATCGGCTGTCAAAAAACCCATATTGGTCGACCACTATTCAGAATACAAAATAAAATATTTTTTAATGAAACCTGAAATGCTTCTGTCCCTCTAGTAAAAGTCCAGGTAACCAAAATGGTGATAAAGGCATCGCAAAATGAATCCATTTGTATCGAGCGACTTAAAGGGGTCATATGATGCGATTTCAAGTTTTCCTTTCTCTTTGGAGTGTTACAAGCTGTCCGTGCATAGATTAGATCCCTAAAGTTGCAAAGACTAAAGTCTCAAACCCAAAGAGATATTCTTTATAAAAGTTAAGACTCAACCACGCCCTCCTAAAACGCCTCATTTAAACGTGTCCCTACATGTCTACGTCACTGTGTGGGAAGATTTGCATAACACCGCCCAAATGTTCTCTTTTAAAGGGGTCATATGATGCGATTTCATTTTTTCCTTTCTCTTTGGAGTGTTACAAGCTCTTGGTGCATAAAGAAGATCTGTAAAGTTGCAAATGTTTACACAAAGAAAGAAGGCGTAACTTTTATTCTCGCTGTAGTATTGTTGCTGCTGACGCCGCCTTGTCGTGGAGATGCTGTCTGTTTCGGTGTGAAAGCGAAACTACTTTGTTTGGCCTTCCAAAAGAGGACACAACTAAAAATCAGTGGTTAAGTTGTATTTACAACAGAGGTGGACAGTAACGAAGTACATTTACTTGAGTACTGTACTTAAGTACACTTTTTGAAACCTGTCTTTACAACTTTCACTTGTAGTGGAGTAGTATTTGACCAGTAGTATCTGTACTTCCAAAAAAGTAATGCAGTTGTGTACTTTGTCCGCCTCTGATTTACAACACTGTTCCAGAACAGTTCAACCCAAATATTCAGATGTGTGCAGCGCATTTTACGGAGGACTGTTTCCTGAACCTGGGAAAGTAGCCTATAATGCCGTGTACACACAAAGGCTGTTTCTATAAAGTGGGGCAGTTCCAACTTTGCAAGGACAGTCTGGCGCTTCTGACTCACAGCCTGTAAGTACGCTTTCATATTAAAAGAATTTGCCACTGACGATTCAAATGCGAGTTTTGAGCAGTGTAGAGTAGCGCTTGTTGTTTATCGTTTCTCCGATCGATCACATGGTTTTATGTTTACGCGGCGCGATATGCAACGCAACAAGTAAAAAGACAGTATAAGTCATTATAATCAGTAATTATGTCCCCACTGGATGCAACAAATGCCTCGTTTGTAATGGGTTTTATTGGTTTTGTGTCGTCGCGCCGGGACACGGCATCACAGTATGGTAAGGGGCATTTCCGTCACACGCTTGAGGCATTCGGCCAATCACAATGCACTGGATAGCTGGCCAATCAGCGTACACCTCACTTTTCAGTTCGAGCTTTGAGCTTTGTAAAAATCTATGCGTTTCAGAAAGGCGGGGCATAGAGGAGCAACAATAATGTACAGTATGTGGAAAATAATGTTTTTTGAACCTTAAACCACATAAACACATTGCATTACACCAAATACACAAAATAATGTTCTTTTTAGCAACGTCATATGACCCCTTTAATACAGGTCTGTTAAAGAGATACAATCATTTTATATAATAAAAAAGATTTCATTTAGGATTTCTATTCACATGTAAACACATACACACAGCTCATCACAAACACAGAAGCTTGTGTGTGCGCCATGCAATAGAACAAACATGGTTCTTCTGCACCATGCACATATGTTTGATCTTCTGTGTTTACCATACATGATGTGCTCTATGTATGTGTGTTGATAATTGTTTATATGTAAATAAAACCCAAAATAAATATTTTTAGAAAATTATTTTTAATTATTTTAGTTTTTAAAAATTCTAATTTCAAAGATTAACCAAAGTCTTATGGGATTGGAACAAAATGGGCCTCGTTTATCTATCTAAAGTAGAAACGAGCACAGATCCGAGTGCACAAATCAACTTAGGACATGGTTCACATGTGATTTATGAAACATTTGTATCCCGCCAATCCCATCATGCATATGATCGTACGTTGGTAAATGGGGCAGCTGAAAACAATCGTCATTTGAATATCATGCCCCTAAAAACACCCTGGTTTAGAAGCCTTGCTCCTAGAGTTTACGACATGGAGAAATGTAACCTGGCCAAAAAGAGGAAGTAATCTCATACCTGAGAAAATTATTTTACTCCAAAAACACCCATTAACCTCGTAATTGCAAACAATTACATTAATTTATATGTATATTAAATGCGTGCAAATACAGTGAGTATAGAAAATAATCACCCCCACCCCCCCTTTAAAATAATCACATTTTGTTGCTTTGCAGCCTGAAATGAAGACAGCCACAGTTTTTGTTTTATCCAGCTGTATTTACTCAGTGCAACTTATAATATCCAAGTGAAAGATATAACACCAACCTGTCAGAAAAAAGAAAAGAAAAAACATAATTACTGAACTGGAAAAAAGGATCAACCCCTTGTGTCAGTATTTTGTTGAACCACCTTTTGCTTTAATTACAGCCTTTAGTCTGTTGGGATTTGTCTCTACTAACTTTGCACATCTAGACTTTGCAATATTTGCCCACTATTTTTTGCAGAACTGCTCAAATTCAGTTAAATTTGATCTTGACCGTTTGTGGACTGCAGTTTTCAAGTCATTCCACAGATTTTCAATGAGGTTTAAGTCTGGGCTCTGACTAGGCCATGCAAGGACATTCACCTTTTTCTCCTTCAACCACTGTGTTGTCAGTTTTGCTGTGTGCTTTGGGTCGTTGTTATGTTGGAAGGTAAACCTTCCCATTGACAACCTTCTGGCAGAGGGCAGCAGATTTTCCTCAAGAATTTGATGGTATTTTGCCCCATCCATTTTTCCTTCTATCCTGACAAGTGCTCCAGTCCCTGCTGCAGAGAAACACCCCCATAACAGGATATTACCACCTCCATGCTTTACTGTAGGGATGGTGTTATTTGGATGGTGAGCTGTATTGCATTTCCACCAGACATATCGTTTTGTGTTAAGGCCAAATAATTCAATTTTAGTCTCATCTGACCATAACACCATTTTCCATGTGTCCTCAGAATCTTCAAGGTGTGTTTTGGCAAAGCTCAGTCATGACTGCATGTGGCCTTTCTTGATGAGTGGCTTTTTTCTTGCACCCCTCCCATACAAGCCACATTTGACCACTATAGCC
>NW_015649134.1:99558-106720 GCF_001515625.1 Sinocyclocheilus rhinocerous | reverse complement strand
GACCAACAAAGATCACTCCAAAAGCAAGACTTGTAATAGTCTGCGAGGTTGCAAAGGAACCCAGTGTAACTTCTAAGCAACTAAAGGCCTTTCTCACTTTGGCTAATGGTAATGTTCATGAGTCCATGGTCAGGAGAACACTGAACAACCATGGTGTGCATGGCAGAGTTGCAAGGAGAAAGCCACTGATCTCCAAAAAGAAAATCACTGCCCGTCTGCAGCTTGCTAAAGATCATGTGGACAAGCCAGAGGACTACTGGAGAAATGTTTTGTGGACGGATGAGACCAAAATATAATTTTTTGGTTTATATGAGAAGTGTTCTGTTTGGAGAAAAGAACACACTGCATTCCAACATAAGAACCTCATCCCATCTGCGAAACATGGTGGTGGTATTATCGTGGTTTGGGCCTGTTTTGCTGCATCTGGGCCAGGACGACTTACCATCATTGATGGAACAATGAATTCTGAATTATACCAGGAAATTCTAAAGGAAAATGTCAGGACATCTGTCCGGGAACTGAGTCTCAAGAGAAACTGGGCGTGAGGAATGAGCTAAAACTAATACAAGATGTTGTGCAGGACTGATCAGCAGTTACAAGGAACTTTACCTGCAGTTACTGCTGCAAAATTGGGTCACACAAAGAAAATATTTTTGTCTCATTTGTTTAATTGGGTTCTCTTTGTCTACTTTCAGGACTTGTGCGGAAATCTGATGATAAATTGGGTCATATTTACGCATAAATATAGAAAATTGTAAAGGGTTCACAAACTTTTAAGCATCACTGTGTATATATATATATATTGATAAAAGTTTTGCAGCGAAACGACCGTACTCCCAATTTTGTGTCGTATGTCTGTTTTGTAAATTAGGCCCAAAGTGTTGATTGTCAAAAAAAAATCATTTTTTTGGTAAACTATCCATTTTAATTTAAACAGTGTAAAGACTCCAGGATATGAACATTATCAATTCAGGGATCGTTTGCCCAATAATTATTTTTATATCAAGGCATGGGTTATAACCACATTTTCTTCCCCATACATAAATCAACATGCTATCTTTTTAGTCATATGGTTCTGGAGTTTTGGAGTTTGTGGAGTTTTCCCGCACTTGCATGATACATTTTACCAAGAATTGATTGATATCAACATTTGAGTCATGAATTATCATTCATGCACATAACACATATAAACCCATAAACTATACAGTAGTTCATAGTGGCATTAAGAAATGGATAATGCATAATAGTCAAACATATGGGTTACAGACATGATAAGAAATTATTAAATGGAATGATGTTTGGCTATAAGTCCTCTTAGCATCATTTTTGGATGATCTTAGGCATTTTTAATATGTAAAGCCAGACTCTGTGCCATTCCAAGAGTGGTGAAGAATTCAGTCCTGTGAGGAAGAGGTCAAAAGTTCTCAAGAGGGAGTCTGGTTTTAGCTCTCTGTCCTGGAGGAAATCGCCCAAATCTTGTCTTAAACAAAGATTTCTTCATGGGAGTCACAATGTGCATCTCCAAACCCATTTGTTTTGGCTTACCAACTGCCTAGTTGACAACATTTGGACCATCTCATACAAGCATCCTCTATTTAAAAGCAGTGGAAGAGTTAGTTAGTTTACTTCAGACTTGTTGGTGCCATGTCAGTGCTAATAGCCTCGTGGGCAGCGCTCCGACATATAGAGCCATTGTGCTTCGGGCAACCCGAGTTCGAGTCCTGGCTTGTGGACCTTTCCCGATCCTGTCCCCCCTCTCTCTCCCACTTTGCTTCTTGTCGAAATACTGTCCTGTCACAATAAAGCCAAAAATGCCCAAAAATAAATCTAAAAGGATCGCTGATGAGACGATTCTGAAGTTGTTAGAGAAGATCCTAGCAGTTTGGAATGCGCAAACGGAGAATCACTGAAGAGAAGGTTCT
Source organism: Sinocyclocheilus rhinocerous (assembly GCF_001515625.1). NCBI lineage: Eukaryota > Metazoa > Chordata > Actinopteri > Cypriniformes > Cyprinidae > Sinocyclocheilus > Sinocyclocheilus rhinocerous. Next base: position 104,798 of record NW_015649134.1, on the reverse strand, counting down.
GAAGTTGTTACAGAAGATGGGAGGCACTAAGATTGTGGTCGTTGTTGCTGTTTCCAAACTCCCCAAATCCACTTCTTGCAGAAGTTCCTTGTTTCTCAGAACAACTTAGCTTAGCATCTTAGCTCTTAGAGCACTTACAGTAGTAGCAACACAGCTTAGAACACATAACTTATTATTATTATTAATTAATTATTATAACTTAGCTTAGCACTTAACAACAACGACTTAGTACTTAGTACACTTCTTTGTCTTGAAGAGAACCTTTTCATCTTTTCTGAGAAGGAGGGATTTGGCGCCTTTCAGATCCAGTGTTTTGATTGGCCGATGCTGCCGGAGGTGGCCATGGTATGGCCCCTCTCTGGTATGAGGTCTATTTCCATAGTTTAAAGTCCAAGTCTTTAAGGTTTTTCCTATGTATAATTTACTTTCCAAACCAATTCCAGACTAACCTACAAATTGTGCTTAAAATATGAAGACCAAACATCAATGGGTAATGCTGATCATTGACCCATGAATTCATATATACAGTATATACCTTAATAGGTAAGGTTGCATTCAATGTTGTGTCACAAACAGCACTCATTAAGTATATACAGTTTTGTGTCCATTTTGTGTGAATGCATGTGAAGATGTGTCTTTCCATTGTGGCTTCAGCCACAAGGCAAAACCGGTTTGGTCAGTCTGAGGTCATTCACACTTAAAATAGAATGAAGAACTGTGATCAGTGAAAGAGCACATGGTGGTTGGATCAGTCTTTGATCAATGGAATGCTGAAGTCCTCATTCCTGCCTTCCACAAACGATAAGCTTGAGGGAGAACAAAGCAGTTCCTGTATGGGGGTTACTGTATGTTAATGTTACCCCCTCTCCACAAGAGGTAGTGTTGTTTATAAGTGTGCATTCACTATTTTACAGATGTTACTTTCATTTGATTTATTTGCTGTATGGTAAAATATGTTTGCTATGTGGTAATTGTGTTCAGGAGTGGATCCAGCGAGAGCTTGATGGGGCGACGCGGAATGAAAAAGTTTTTTTTACGAGTCGTGGTAGTAGAGGCGGCGCAATTATAACGACATGTAAATAATCCCGTCCACTCTAAAGCGGTACTGAACTGCAATGCACACTCCCATGAGTCTCTTCAAAATGTTGTTCAAGTTTCCTGCCGCTGTTTTGGATATTGCACGTCTTGACTCTTGTGGGGGGGTTTTTGTTCCTAATAAACTGTTTAACTGCACTGGCAAGTTAATCTCAAGTTATTTTATGTGATAGTTATATATATTCTAAATAAACTACAAACAAAAAATATATAAATTTCTTTATTCTATATAAATTTCTTTATTTATCTCACATTCTTCACATACCTGACTGAAACCCGCATTATGCAGCTCATTATGCTGGCCTTTGTCTTCTCAGGTGTGAATCACAGCATTATGCATGATCATTCACGCCTCTTCTCATATACCTTTTCTACACAAAAAGTGTCTTAGAAAATTTAAATCAATATATTGTTTTCTGTGAATGAGTAAGATGATTTTCACATAATTTTGAAGCAAAAACTCTAGAGTTCAAGATCCTCAGTTCTCAAAAGTCTTGTGATCAAATGTTCTGTATGTGTTTTATGGCCTTATTTCAGTGACTTTAAAATTTTAGTTTTTCACTAAGCATGCATAAATGTTGTTTTCTCAAAAACACAATCACGTACATACATGCTGCTCACATGTTATTGTAGCCCAGTATGTGCTGATTACAGTGTTATTAAACTTTAGCCATTAAAATGTTTATAAGCAACTGAAAAAAAGCACAAATGTCAGGGCATGTCAAAACTTCTCCAGGGCCCCAAAACACGCTCGGACCCCAGAGGGTTAAGGCACAAGCATCCTTTGTTGTCGACAAAGCCTGATCTCATCAGAATGAAAATCCACACATTGTGTGGAAAGGGGCTTGCCATCTTGCTGATGTTCACGCCCTGGAAAAGCCCTGTTTATTCTGATCCTGAACCATGATTTGTTTACGTTCGTGTAGCTGCATGAACCAATGGTGCTTCAACCCACCAAAAGGGGAGGAGCGGGCCTCTATATAAGCCGGCTCGGAGCGCCATTTCATCAGAATATTTTGACTGAAGCGACAGTCATCGAATCATGTGCAGCCTTATAGCACGGCAGCCTACGCAACACTTGTTCCCTTATCTCAGTGAACCGAGGTTACGTTAGTAACTGGGGCGTTCCCTTTCGAACAGTCTCTCCCATTGCGTTGGCATGCTTATGAGGAATGCATCCAATAGCATCATGCTATAAGCATGTGCAGAACGAAGCAGCCCTGCAAGCTCAGCCTCGGAGCACTCTTACTGAGGGCTCCTGCAAGTATGAGCCAATAATGAGACCCAAGCCGTTTAGGCTGAGGACTACTTAACATAACCCTCTCCACTTATAAGGGGATTAGGTAGAATTAAGCGGACAAAATCCATGCCTGCGTCCAAGTTATAAAACCTGGATAAAATAGACAGTGATGACCAGCTGGCGGCCGCACAAATATCACCAATAGAAATCCCGCTGGACCAAGCCCAGGAGGAGGCCATTCCTCTGGTGGAGTGGGCCCTCACACCTATAGGGCACTGCAAGCCCACTGAGGCATAAACCAAGGCTATAGCATTCACTATCCAGCGAGATAGTGGATAGTCTCTGCTTCGTAACCGGCAGCCCTTTAGAGCGGCCTCCGAAGCACACAAAGAGCTGTTCGGAGTGTCTAAACAGGCCAGAGCACTCAATGTACACTCTAAGAGCCTGAACCGGGCAGAGTGGTTTGGGACCCTGCTCGCCATCTTAATTGGGGAGCGCCAGAAGGGTGATGACTTGTGTTCTAAATGGAGTGGAGTCCAACGATTATGAAAATACAGCAATCCAGATAAAATGATTATTGCACCATTCCACCCCCTTTCCAGCGGTGCGCTTTTGCTCCTCAATAAAAGCCCAATTTCACGTGCAAATCAGTAAAATCTTGTAACATGACTTTCACAAAATGGGAGGTGCTTGATTTATTAAATTTTATTAGATTTATTCATGTCTTTAAAAGCATGAAAGAGAACTTGTGCTGTTCCTCAGGAAGCTTTCTGTGTATGCGCTCCAACACGGAACAGAACACTGACATGTAAAGTCCACTTTTAGCTTAAGGAGCGTGCCTAAATGGTCAAATCAGTACCGCCGCTCCCTATACGCAGAGTACGCAGTTTGCGTAGGGCACCAACTCCCAGGGGGGCACCATCCCAGTTGCTCAAAAAAAACGTGACGTGCCATTCCCGCATCCGCGCTCGTGACCGCTCGCACCTCATGTTTGCGGCTGAATGCAAATGATCATAATTGATGGACAACTATGCCCGTGAAAAGACATCAGCAATCCGGCGCCGAGAGAAAAAAAAAAAGGGAAAACGAAGCCCGTGCATCACTTTCAGGCACATACATAGTCCTGTGAAACTTTTTTTGGCTGTTGACGTTAATAATGTGTTTTAATGTCGGTAATAATTTCATCACCACCAACGAATCTAATATTCTCTCTGAGTTTCCATGTTCCCTTACGAAAATTAGTCACGGTTTTAACACGAAAAAAACCAAAAATCATGGTTCTTGTAGCCATGGTAACCGCAAATTAACCATGGTTTTGTTACTTCAAATAATAATTTACAAAGAAGTATTAAGATGATAATTTTTTGTGGTTATAAAAACAGACCTAAGCCAACAATAGCCTTTCAAATGACTTAAAATGCATTATATAAAAACAATGAGGCCATAATGATTGGTTAATTAATAATTATATGGTTTCCTTCAATAGCACTGTTAAAATACATAATGTAATACAAAATAAACAATTTATGTACATTACATGTTATTACAAATGCCTGCAATGGGAGCCAAAGGCCATGTAACTGATGCTGCTACACTTACAGGACAATCAAATCCTTGTTTAATAGACTATTGACCAAACATTTAATTCAAATATCCACTTAATCTTTACTTTTTGGCCACCTTTTTTGCTATATATAGATGACACAGCCACTATAATTTCTTCAACAAAAAGCATGTGGACATCACAACCCTTACAAAAATTAACCATGGTTTTGTAAAACTGCTTAGTTTTCTTTTGCATGATTTCTGAATGTTTGAGACTATATTAATACAGATATACAGACAACTGTATTAATAAAATCATAAAAAATAATTTGTAAATAATACAATTTATTTATTTATTTACTTTTATATTTTATTAAAGTTCTATTTTGACCCCTATAGTAGGGTTTTTTTTTTTTTATTGTTTGTTTATTGTTTTGTTTTTTTACTTCCATAATATTTGAGGGAGGGGGGCCCAAAAATACAATCCTGCTTAGGGCACCCATTTGACCAAATACATGCAAAAATGTGTCAAAATGCCGCCGCATTTGGTGATTATTCACATAAACCCTTGTCGGTTATGTAATAACTGAACGTATACAGTTGAGATTGAAAATACGTGCATAAGTCAAGTCAAGTATGTTGACCTTTATTTGTATAGTGCTTTATACAATACTGGTTGTGTCAAAGGAGCTTTACAGTGTTAAACAGGAAAATAGTTTGTCAATAATGCAAGACGACAATAACGGAGTCATTTTTCAGCTAAAGCCAGCTAATTGATGATTCAGTGATGTCATCATCCAGTTCAGCTCTCGTCCAATAGTGTCTGTGCAATCTGTCAAGTGTCCCCAACTAAGCAAACCAAAGGCGACAGTGGATGGAAGCTTTTTCACGGAACTTTGCTAAAGCAGCACAGTGTTACAGTGGTGAGGGAAAAGCTCCCTATCGCGTGTAATCACAACAGTTCAGGCATCTACATTGTTTTAGGAGATTACAAAGATTACCCGAGTGTTTTTGTTTAACTCTGAAACAAGAAATGTGGAGTTATCTGTTTTTGCCAAAAAAACAACAACTGTTGGAGTTATCTGAGTAGTATGTAAGATGGTGCTTATGTCAATTTGATTGATGGTTTTGACCTTTTGACCTTTCCCCTCCCCCACGCGGCCCCTCCCCCATGTCACGACCACCTGCGTTGGTTGACCTCGTGACCTGTTAGATGTCCAGATGTGAAAACCGGCATATGTGAAATTCCGACGTCAACCTATGACCTCCGGGGGAAGACATATGATGTTTGTTCAGATGTATGTATGTGTCCAGCGGATGACAGGCGATAAATGAACTCCTGAGGAATGTTTTTGTAGAT